>NC_091993.1:43497389-43677415 GCF_044704955.1 Pristiophorus japonicus | reverse complement strand
GCACTCACTCGTTCTCCCCATCGCCCCCACTCACTCGTTCTCCCCCTCCCCCCCTCACTCGCTCTCCCCCTCCCCCCGACTCACTTGTTCTCCCCCCCACCCCCCACTCACTCGTTCTGCCCCCTCACCCCCACACTCACTCATTCTCCCCCTCCCCCTCCACTCACTCGCTCTCTCCCCCACCCCCCACTCACTCGTTCTCCCCCCCACTCACTCTTTCTACCTCTCCCCCCACTCACTCTCCACCTCCCCCCACTCACTCATTCTCCCCCACCCCCCACTCACTCGTTCTCCCCCTCCCCCCCCCACTCACTCGTTCACCCCCTCACCCCCCCACTCACTCGTTCTCCCCCCCCACTCACTCGTTATCCCACCCCACTCACTCGTTCTCCCCCTCCAATCACTCGTTCTCCCCCCCACTCACTCGTTCTCCCCCCCCACTCACTCGTTCTCCCCCCCCACTCACTCGTTCCCCTGCCCACTCACTCGTTCTCCACCCCACTCACTCGTTCTCCCCCCCACTCACTCGTTCCCCCGCTATCACTCGTTCTCCCCCTCACTCGTTCTCCCCCCCTCACTCGTTCTCCCCCACCCCACCCCCCACTCACTCGTTCTCCCCCTCCCCCTCCACTCACTCGCTCTCTCCCCCACCCCCCACTCACTCGTTCTCCCCCCCACTCACTCTTTCTACCTCTCCCCCCACTCACTCTCCACCTCCCCCCACTCACTCGTTCTCCCCCTCCCCCCCACACTCACTCGTTCACCCCCTCCCCCCCACTCACTCGTACTCCCCCTCCCCCCCACTCACTCGTTCTCCCCCCCACTCACTCGTTCTCCCCCCCCACTCACTCGTTCTCCCCCCCCACTCACTCTTTCACCCCCCTACTCACTCGTTCTCTCCCCCCTCATTGGTTCTCCCCCACCCTACTCACTCCTTCTCCCCCCCCCACTCACTCGTTCTCCTCCCCACTCACTCGTTCTCCCCCCCACTCACTCGTTCCCCCGCTATCACTCGTTCTCCCCCTCACTCGTTCTCCCCCCCTCACTCGTTCTCCCCCACCCCACCCCCCACTCACTCGTTCTCCCCCTCCCCCCCACTCACTTGTACTCCCCCTCCCCCCCACTCACTCGTTCTCCCCCTCCCCCCCACTCACTCGTACTCCCCCTCCACGCCCCATTCACTCGTTCTCCCCCTCCCCCCACTCACTCGTACTCCCCCCACTCACTCGTTCTCCCGCCTCACTCACTCGTTCTCCCCCCCCACTCACTCGTACCCCCCCCCCCACTCACTCGTTCTCCCCCTCCCCGCCCCACTCACTCGTTCTCCCCGTCCCCGCCCCACTCACTCGTTCTCCCCCTCCCCCCCACTCACTCGTTCTCCCCCTCTCCCCCCACACTCACTCGTTCTCCCCCTCCCCCCCACTCACTCGTTGTCCCCTTCCCCCCCCCCGCTCACTCATTATCCCCCCCCACTCACTCGTTCTCCACCCCCCACTCACTCGTTCTCACCCCCACTCACTCGTCCTCCCCCCACTCACTCGTTCTCCCCCCCCACTCACTCATTCCCCCCCCATCACTTGTTCTCCCCCCTCACTCGTTCGCCCCCCAGCACTCGTTCTCCCCCTCTCGTTCTCCCTCACCCCCTACTCACTCATTCTCCCCCTCCCCCCCACTCACTCGTTCTCCCCCTCTCCCCCACTCACTCGTACACCCCCTCCACGCCCCACTCACTCGTTCTCCCCCTCCCCCCCCACTCACTCGTACTCCCACTCCCCCCCCACTCACTCGTTCTCCCCCCCAATCACTCATTCTCCCCCTCCCCCCCACCCCCCACTCACTCGTTCTCCCCCCGACTCACTCGTTCTCCCTCCCCACTCACTCGTTCTCCCCCTCACTTACTCGTTCTCCCCCCCCCCCACTCACTCATTCTCCCCCTCCCCGCCACTCTCACTCGTTCTCCCCCTCCCCCCCACTCACTCGTTCTCCTCCTCCCCCCCCACACTCACTCGTTCTCCCACTCCCCCCCAACTCACTCGTTCTCCCCCCAGTCACTCCTTCTCCTCCTCCCCCCCTCACTCATTCTCCCCCCCACTCACTCGTTCTCCCCCTCCCCCCCTACCCCCCACTCACTCGTTCTCCCCCTCCACCCCCACACACTCGTTCTCCCCCTCCTCCCCCACTCACTCGTTCTCCCCCTCCCCTCCCACTCACTCGTTCTCCCCCTCTCCCCCCCACTCACTCGTTCTCCCCCTCCCCCCCCACACTCACTCGTTCACCCCCTCCCCCCCACTCACTCGTACTCCCCCTCCCCCCCACTCACTCGTTCTCCCCCCCACTCACTCGTTCTCCCCCCCCACTCACTCGTTCTCCCCCCCCACTCACTCTTTCACCCCCCTACTCACTCGTTCTCCCCCCCCTCATTGGTTCTCCCCCACCCTACTCACTCCTTCTCCCCCCCCCCACTCACTCGTTCTCCTCCCCCACACACTCGTTCTCCCCTCCCCCACTCACTCGTTCTCCCACCCCACTCACTTGTTCCCCCTACCCACTCACTCGTTCTACCCCCCTCACTCGTTCTCCCCCCATCACTCGTTCTCCCCCCCTCACTCATTGTCCCCCCCCTCACTCATTCTCCCCCCCCTCGTTCTCCCACCCACACACTCGTTCTCCCCCACCCCCACTCATTCGTTCTCCCCCACCTCACCCCCCACTCACTCATTCTACCCCCCACCCCACCCCCCACTCACTCGTTCTCCCCCCCCCACCCCACCCCCCACTCACTCGTTCTCCCCCCCGCCACCCAACCCCCCACTCACTCGTTCTCCCCCCACCTACTCCCCCCTCCCACTTCCCCCCACCCACTCCGCATCTTCTCCCCCCCCCACTCACTCATTCTCCCCCCCCCACTCACTCATTCTCCCCCCCCACTCACTCGTTCTCCCCCCCACTCACTCGTTCTCCCACCACCCCCCACCCACTCCCCCTCACCCACTCCCCACCCCCTCCACGACTCACTACCCCCCCACCCACCACACACTCCCCTCCACCCACTCCCCCCCCACCCACTCACTCCCCCCCCACCCACTCACTTGTTCTCCCCCTCCCCCCCACTCACTCCCCCTCCCCCTCACCCCACTCACTCGTTCTCCCCCTCCCCCCCAAACCCCCACTCGTTCTCCCCCTCCCCCCACTCACTCGTTCTCCCTCTCGCCCCCACCCCCCACTCACTCGTTCTCCCCCCCACTCACACGTTCTCCCTCCCCACTCACTCGTTCTCCCCCCCCACTCACTCGTTCTCCCCCCCCCACTCACACGTTCGCACCCCCCACTCACTCGTTTCCCCCCCCCACTCACTCGTTCTCCCCCCCTTCTCCCCCCCCCACTCACTCGTTCTCCCCCCCCCACTCACTCGTACCCCCCCAACTCACTCGTTCTCCCCCCCCCAATCACTCGTTCTCACCCCCACAATCACTCGTTCTCACCCCCACACTCACTCCCCCCCCAGCCCCACCCACTCCCACCCCCAACCCACTCCCAACCCACTCCCACTCCCTCTCCCCCCCCCCACCCACTCCCACCCTCACCCACCACCCACTCCCCCCCTGACCCCCTCACTCCCCCCTCACTCCCACCTCCCCCCCTCACTCCCCCCTCCCCCACTCCCCCTCACCCACTCCCTCCCCACCTCCCCCCCACTCCCAGCCCCTCTCCCATGGAGACGCACCAACCTCTGCAGCATCAAACTGTTGAGTGCGGTCCTTCTGTTGCCTGTGCATGCGCGGGTCAACTTTGACCCCAGAATGGCGGGAGAATGCGCAGACAAGCGTTTGCGGCCCTGTCACACAACGGTTCAGCTTCCCTTTATACAGGAAAGCTGATCGTCGACTTTGGCCCCGCTGCGCTCCGCTCCCGCACCGCATCACCGCCGCCGCCATGGACCGTCCGAAAACCTCGGGAGCGCGCACCAGCGGCATTCCGGCCGTGGGAAAGACCCAACCGTCCCAATACCGCGTAGGATCGGGCGCGGGTGATCTCCAGGCAATTTCTAGCCCACAGGCAGCTTATTTATGAAGGGTATTGGTAGAAAGTTAGATTACACAATAAACACTGAGAAAAGCAGAAATCGGCCAAGGGAGGGTTTGCAGCCATGTTTGATAGTGACAGAGAATAAACAGACAGTGCTCCCCACACAGCCCACCCGCTCCTTGTAGATGGATATTAGGTTTTGAAGTACACGTAGTTCTTTGTGGACTCTGCTTTCTGCTTCACCAAACTGAGGATAAGAAAGGATTCCCTGAGACAGGTGGGTGAACATGTTGGTGGTGCAACAAACTGTACCAAGGGGTGGTGGGCGCTGGGTTTGTGCCCACAGCAAGTCCTCAATCGCCACTGGGCTGTCGGGGAGGGGGGGGAATCTGACAGAAGATAGACCCTTCCCCACAGGGAGTAACACCCCTCCCCCCACCACTGCCGGGTTAATGTGGGTGGGCCCGGGGGGATTGCAGCCAACCTGCTCATAGGAGGTGGGGGGTTCATTTAAATATTATAATGCGGCTGGCGTGCCTCAGATTTAACCTCCATTGCAAATGTAACTCTGGCTGGTCGGGTTTCTCAGGCCTCGGGGAATCAACCAGCGAAAGTACGGCGAGACCTGCTGGATCCAGGAGGTAAGTGCCGATCCAGCATCCCTGCCTCACCCACACCCCCGCCCCATGATGGGAGACCTCCCCCAAGGCCTCCAATCCACCCCCGAGGGCTCCCATCCCCCCTACCCCACAGGCCTCGCATTTCCCCCATGAGGCCGACAAATCCCCTCCTCCACCGAACTTTCCGATTACCCCACGAGGCAACCGATTCTCACCTCGCCCCCGCCCATCCCGGCCTGCCATCCTTACAATCCCCCTCCCCCGATGCCCTGCCCAGAATTATTGCCCCCTGCCCAGATGCCCCACCCAGGATCACTCCCCCTCCCCCTCCCCCATGCCGCGGCCAAATCCCTTCCCCCCATTTCCCCCTTTTGCCTATTTTGGGTCTGCGACTTTCAGTACTTTAGACTAATTTCCAAACACAATACGGACGCATACATTACAATAATTTTGTTCTGATGGTCCCTAATACCTGTAGAGGTATCGCATCGCCTTGGCTGCTTTCGTTCTGACATCTTGCTGGTGATCTGACAGCAAGGCAATAATCTGCTCACAAATCTGAGCTGCAGACTGTGATGTGTAATAATGCGGTGGGGCATTGTACATGAGGAAAGCGAGGAATGTCAGTGCGTTCCCTCTGACCGCAGGAAGCACATTCCTTAGGAAGGCGGCACAGCTCCTTATGTACAAGGGGATCTGGTTGTCCAAGTCTTTGGCAATGTGCCTGGAGATGTTCCTTAAATAGTTCTCATAATCCAGGGTGGTCTCCTCCGAGGAAAGTTCTTGGAACATCTTGGATATGTTTGCTGACTCCATTACTGGAGCGTAGGAATTCAGCACGGATTTGCAGACGTTGGTGACTTCAATGCTCTCAGCGTTGAGATGTAGCAGCAAGCGGATCAAGGTGGACTTGATGTGCTCCATATGTGGAGGGTTCATTTCCACACTCCCAAATCTTATTAGCTTGCCAAGAACGTTAAACGCCGCAGCTCTCATTGTCTCATGCTGATGTTCCAAGTAAGGCTGAACTGCCAGTGCCACATCACCAAGAATGGGATTTGTATAATCCTCCTGGAGCTGACCCAGAACTTTGCACATGCTCGACATTGCCTCAACTGCAATGAGATTCTCGGGTTTGGACTTCTGGTCAATCACAGATAACATTGTGGACAACAGTTTGGTGCAGTATGTGTCTATCTGTTGAGAAGCTCCAATTGCAGCATTTCCCAAACCTTGCACAGCGAGCCATTGGACAATTGGGGACTCATCAAGCAAACATCGAAACAAACTCTCCAGAAGGGTATTCATCAGCAACAAGTCCCACACCACGGAATGATTTAAAAGCTCCCCAAAGAAGGCAGCTATTGTGATCCTCTGACTCTCTCCTATGTTGACAAGGCAAGGAGTGAGTTGCTCCACAATGCTGATCAGATGCGGGGCAACACACGCGGTCAATGTGCTTGCCAGCAGTGTCACCCCGTCATGGTGCTTTCTTGGGCTCACAATGAGATCCCAACCTCCCATTTCTCTCATGATGCGATCATCTCCCTTTCCCTGTGACAGGACAGCTCGACGAATCTCAGCTGAGTAATGGCAAGCGTCGGCATCATTCAGTCTTAGAGCAGGGCCGAAGGTGTTCCCAGCCTTTGGAATTGTCAGAAAGTTGGTCGGAAAGCGAACCCAGACACTGAAGCTGAGATGAATTAGAAGGGTGCTGACCAACTGGGGGTAGAGAATGTTTATCACGTGCCCTGAGTCAGGCTCACATACCACATTATGAAGAGCACAGAGGACAGCTAAAGTCTGCTGAGTTGCTGAATCTTTTGTATCTGTGACATGGCAATATCTGCCGTCATCATACAATGATTTGATGTTGTTCAGTAAGAATTTGGCCGGTGCTAATGCATTACGTGTCAGGAGGGATCGCCATATGTCACGAATATATCCATCAAATGGAATGGGGTAAGTGAGGAGAGCGGACAAAACTGCTGGCAGATGGTGTGAGGCCAGAATGGAGATTGAATGCGTCACTGCATTTCTCACCCGCGGCTCAGTAATTGAACGCAAGTGACGGCTCAATACTTTGATTGTTCCCCAAACGTCTGCAAGGGTGGCTCCACATGTTGTAATGAGGACATTTGTCACAATAGAAGCTGTGCAGGAAATGTTCCGGTGCTTGTCTGTCAGCCCTTTAAAGACCGTGAAGAGTAGAGTGTTCAACTGCTCATGGGCTATGCACTTGGATAAAACGTTACCGACAGCAGTGCACGTTTGAAAGAGGGCCTGACTGGTAAATTGCTTCAATCCGCCTTTGATGGCTTTCAGATGCTCCACTTCCTTATCTTGATGACCCACTGGAAAGCCTTCAAGGTGTAACTGGATATGAAGCAATCCATACAAGCTTTTAATGGCTGCCTCCCTTACAACATGCGATGGATCTGCACATTGAAGCCCCACACATCCAATAATCCTCACCAAGTTATGCGATGGCACCTTATTGCTAACTTGCAGTTTCTCCAGGTAAAATGTCACCAGCTGTAAAGTGCTCTCCATTGCCTTTTCTCGCTCATGGTCCCGTGTGGATTGGATCTCAGTCTCCATGGTTTTAAATACAGAATGAAGCCCATCAGGAGACAGATCCAAAAGTAAGTATTGCTTCAGGAGATCCTGCACAGAGGCCATTGTGTCGGTGTGAAGCTTCTGTCTCTCTGCCATGTCCATGTTTGTACTTTGGTCGGCAGTGCTGCTCTCCCAATCTGGCAAACTGAAGACATGATTCAAACAGATGCTAATCAGCTCAGTCTCACTGCTCAGTGAAGGCTGCAGTTTGATGAGGGCTGCACAGGCGTCCATGGCAGACTTTCGAACCCAAGTGCTCAATATCTCCTTTGGTTCGGCAGTGATCAGCTCCTGCATGCAGCTCAGCAATTCTGCCTTTCTGCTCAGAGTGTAGGGTGGGTGTTCTTCGCTGGGTTTGAGAGCTTTGGCCAACAGTGTCACAGTGTTTGTCAAACTTAATTTCAGTGTCAAGTCCTTCACCTTGGATTTCAGTCCAAACATCTTGGTGTTGAAAAGGCCCAACACATTGTGCAGAATGTCGGTCTCGATTCTGGGCAGAATGAGGTCCCGAGGACAACGTGACATAATCTGCCCATAGCATAAAATGAGCGTGCTTTTCACTTTCATTATGTGATTGTTAAACTGGTGAAAGGAACTTGATATGCACAAACGATTGAAATCCATGAAAGCCTACAGTGTGGTGAGCGTGGTGTCTAAGTGTGTTACAGCACAGTCACCAATTCCAGCGGCTACCCTGTCACTCTCGAAATCTTCATTGTGCTCAACACTCTGAAGCATCTGATGAAGACTTTTACTGACGATGTCTTTGTCTTGGGTCAGTCGGAGCACTCTCCCTAAACACTTGTACAGAAAAGCCCTCTCTGTTGGATACAGGCGATAGGTGTGAATGCAGTGGGTCATTTCTGCAATGAGCTGGGTGATCCACACCTTATCCGCGATTGCCTCCAGAGTCTGGGACACAACCCCCAACAGTTTCTCTTCCCACTCATTCTGGAGATTGGGCTTCTCTGAATTCTCCTCCAGAAAGTTACATAGCATTGGGAATTCCTTGTCCCATACTCTCACTGTTGCTGGGTGGATGTCCATTGCCAGGAGATATAGTAAGCCCAGAGCAGGAACACCTCTGCCTTTTCCATGGCACAGAGAAGAAGACACAATCAATAGCCACGTCAGCAGTGTACGAGGCTCAGGAAGATTTGGATAGTCCTCGTAATTAAGAACAAATTGTGTATTGCTGGCCATCAGTCTCTTTATTCCAACGCAATATGAGGAACCACAGACTATTGTAAAGGCTTCAGTGTACTTTACTGTGATCACAAACTCCAGTAGGTAGGACCAGAGGACATCGCCAATCGGTAAAGTTCCCACCATCAATTTCGGCAAACCTTCGCACTGTCCCCTTAAATCCTTATCCGTAACCACAGCCGCCATTATGCTGCAGAACTCCTCTTCGCTTTCAGTACTCTCCTCGTTCTCCTCGGTGGGCAGAGCACACTGTTGGATGATAAATTCCACCAGCTGCTTTCCTCCCTCTCGCTCCAAGTAATTGTGACTGGCCATGGTGTATATTACCTGGGCAAGGATTCCCTTCACTCTGTTACTCCCAGTTAAAAGTGATCGTCGCACACAATTCAGAATCTGATCCTTCTGCCAAATTTTTGCCCACGCACTTAGCCTAACTATGTCCTTTTGCAGGCTTTTTGTGTCCTCATCACACATTGCTTTTCCTCCCATCTTTGTATCGTCAGCAAACTTGGCTATGTTACACTTGATACCTTCTTCCAAGTCATTAATATAGATTGTAAATAGTTGAGGTCCCAGCACTGATCCCTGCGGCACTCCTCTAGTTACTGATTGCCAACCCGAGAATGAACCATTTACCCCGACTCTCTGCTTTCTGTTAGTTAGCCAATCCTCTATCCATGCATATATATTACTCCCAAACCCCTGAACTTTTATCTTGTGCAGTAACATTTTATGTGGCACCTTGTCAAATGCCTTCTGCAAGTCCAAATACACCAAATGGACTCCAACATTTTCCCAACCACAGATGTTTGGCTAACTGGTCTATAATTTCCTGCTTTTTGTCTGCCTCGCTTTTTTAAATAGGATCATTACATTTGAACTTCTCCAATCAGTTGGGACCTCCCCAGAATCCTGGGCATGTTGGTAAATTACAACCAATGCATCATCTATCCCTGCCATTACTTCTCTTGAGACCCTAGGATGCAGACTCTCCACTGTGATGGATGTCGTGCATGAGTTCAATATGATGCACTCGATCCACTTCGAGTATGCATCGACTACGATCAGGAACATTTTCTCCATGAACGGGCCCGCATAGTCTATGTGAATGCGTGACCATGGCCTGGTGGGCCAAGGTCATGGGCTGAGTAGAGCCTCCCTGGGGGCATTGCCCAGTTGGGCACACATTGTGCACTTGCGAACCCAGTGTTCCAAGTCTGAGTCAATCCCCGGCCACCATACATGTGACCGGGCAATGGCCTTCATTAACACGATGCCAGGGTGCTCGCTGTGGAGTTCCCTGATGAACGCTTCCCTTCCTTTCTGGGGCATGATTACCCGGCTGCCCCATAACAGGCAGTCGGCTTGAATGGAGAGCTCATCCATCTGTCTCTGAAACGGCCTGACTTCCTCGGGGCACGCCCTGTGTGCAGGCGCCCAATTCCCAGTCAGGACACATTTCTTTATCATGGATAGGAGGGGGTCCCTGTTGGTCCAGAGTTTGATCTGTCGGGCTGTGATGGGGGTGCCCGCAGTGTCAAAAGCCTCAACGGCCATGACCATCTCGGTACTCTGCTCCGACGCCCCCACGGTGGTGGCCAGTGGGAGTCTGCTGAATGCGTCAGCGCAATTTTCGGTGGCTGGCCGGTGCCGTATGGTGTAGTCATACGCAGCCATCGCTGTATGCGAGCTGATGCGTTAGCGTTGACAACCTTGGTGTCAGACAACAGGGATGTTAACGGCTTGTGGTCCGTCTCTAGCTCGAACGGTCTGCCGAAAAGGCACTGGTGCATCTTTTTCACACCGTACACACACGTGAGTGCCTCCTTCTCGATTGTGCCGTATCCATGCTCTGCCTGGGAGAGCGACCTGGAGGCGTAAGCCACCGGTTGGAGTTGGCCGTCATCGTTACCCTGATGCAATACACACCCAACTCCGTAGGATGATGCATCGCATGTTAAAACCAGTTTTTTACAGGGCTCATACAAAGTCAACAGTTTGTTGGAACACAACAGGTTCCTCGCCTTATTGAAAGCCCGTTCTTGACAATCCCCCCAAAACCATTCACAACCTTTATGGAGGAGCATGTGTAACGGCTCCAACAATGTGTTTAAGTTCAGCAGAAAGTTCCCAAAATAGTTCAAAAGTCCAAGGAATGATCGCAATTCCGACGTGTTGCCGGGACTGGGCGCCCGGCGAATCGCCTCAGTTTTTGATTCAGTGGGACGGATCCCGTCTGCGGCAACTCTCCTGCCCAGGAACTCGACCTCTGGGGCCAAAAACACACGCTTGGCCTTTTTCAGCCGCAAACCTACCCGATCCAATCGACATAGCACCTCCTCCAGGTTGCGGAGGTGTTCCTCGGTGTCTCGACCCATTATAAGGATGTCGTCTTGGAATACGACCGTTCCAGGGATGGACTTGAGCAAGCTTTCTATGTTTCACTGAAAGATAGCCGCTGCTGAACGAATGCCAAACGGGCACCTGTTGTAGACAAATAATCCTTTGTGCGTCATGATGGTGGTCAGAAGTTCCTGAGTCATGTAGGCCGAAGTGAGGTCCAGCTTCGTGAACAGCTTTCCACCTGCAAGTGTGGCAAAGAGGTCCTCCGCTCTCGGAAACAGGTTTTGGTCTTGCAGCGACACTCGGTTGATGGTGGCTTTGTAGTTGCCACAAATCCTAACCGAGTCATCTGCTTTGAGGACGGAAACGATGGGACTTGCCCAGTCGCTGAATCCAATGGCCGAAATTATGCCCTCTCTGAGCAGCCTATCCAGTTCACTTTCAATTTTCTCACGCATCACGTACGCCACCGCTCTGGCTTTGTGGTGCACTGGTCTGGAGTCCGGAGTGATGCGTATCACTACTTTAGTGCCCTTGAACGTACCGACACCGGGTTAAAACAGTGACTCGAATTTTTGCAAGGCCTGCGAGCATGAACTTCGCTCCACGGATGAAATGGCGTGCACAACCCACATTTCCAATACATCTCAGCTAGCCAACTCCTTACCAAAAGTGCGGGGCTATTTCCCGGAACAATCCAGAGTGGCAGCCAGTTCTGTAATCCATTGTGCGTTACCATCAAGTTTGCGCTGCCCAGCACTGGGATGATCTCTTTGGTGTTCGTACGTAGCTGCGTCTCAATCCGTTCCAGTTTCGGCTGCTAGCTCTGTGTGACCATAGTCTCTTAAACTGTTGGGCGCTCATGAGAGAATGGCTAGCTCCCGTATCCACCTCCATGTGCACCGGGGATGCCATTCAGTAAGATTTTCATCTTCATTGTTGGCATTTTAGTGTATGAGCTGTGGACGTCAGCCATATGAACTCTCTGAACTTCCACATCCATGGTTGTTCCCCAGGCCTCATCCTGCATTGCAGACCCCTCGTCTGGTTCCTCTGTCTCGCAGACTAGCCTCACTACTTCCTTTTTGCACATCCTGGCCAAGTGTTCACTGACATTACAAATCCTACAGGTGTAAAGCTGGAACCTGCAGCTTTTGGCAGTGTGTTATTGCTGTTAACAAAAGGACTATTCCCAGGCATTCCTCTCTGATGGCCCGTTTAGCTGTTTCTAAGCACTCTGAATGGTCCCAACATGGGATGTATTGTTCCTCGTGATGGCATGAATTGCCGATCCCCTTTCCATTGTCCCTGTTGTGGGCCCACCCTGGAGCTTGTTGCTGCCTGGGCAGTGTTGCATTTCCCTTGCCTGTCTGCCTGGGCGGTGTCGAATTGCCCTTGCCTGCCTGCGGTTCTGTGTTCTAGGTTCTGTATCACTTTACAACATTAACTCCCTGGTTCATCGCAACGTTAAAACCAGGGCTGCATGCGTAAATTAGCTTGGTCTCCTCTTCCCCTGCCATAAAGATCTGAGCTATCAACGCTGTCCCTTCTAATGTCAGGTCCTTGGTCTTTATAAGCTTCCTGAAAATGCCAGCATGATTAATGCCCTCAATGTAAAAGTCCCTTAATATCTCCCCCCTGCAGGCATCGGAGAACTTACAGAGACTGGTCAAACGCCGCAGTTCCGCCACCAAGTCCGAGACGTTTTGACCCTCCAGACGCCGGTGAGAGTAGATCCGGTGCCAGGCCATGTGTCCGCTACTTGCCGGCTTGAGATGCTCACTGATCAGCTGGCTGAGCTCTTCGAAAGACTTGTCCACTGGCTTTTACGGTGCGAGCAGGTCTTTTATCAGCGCATACGTCTGTGCACCACAGCTGGTCAGTCGATGCGCCCTCCGCTTGTCAGCCGCTGTCTCTTCCAGCCAGTCCTTTGTGACAAAGCTCTGCTGGAGTCTTTCCACAAAGTCGTCCCAGTCCTCACCCACACAGTCGCGTTCCTCTGTGCCACCGGTGGCCATCCTCGTGGTTCGGTGATTCCCGTTTCTCGTCGCCAGATGTAGTGTCTCTGCACCTTGTTACAAACTCACACGAGGCATGTATATATCAGACACGGTCACTCTGTGACCTTCACTTTATTCCCAGGACCAAAGAGTGCTGACCCTGGATGGGACCTTCCCTTTTATAGCTGGAAACCCAGGTGAGGAGTGTCTCCGGCAAGCTCACCCCCTGTGGTCAGGGTGTGCATTTCAAGGGTACAGGTACAGTGTGCATGAGTGACAGTTACATCATATTGTCATTGCAAGATGGTGAAATACATGACAGGGTCCAGCGGATTTATCCGCCTTTAGTCCCATTATCTTACTGAGTACTGCCTCCTTAGTGATTGTGATTGTGTTAAGTTCCTCCCCCTCTATAGCCCTTTGACAATCCACTGTTGGGATATTGTTAGTGTCCTCTACCGTAAAGACTGATACTAAATATTTGTTCAGTGTTTCTGCCATCTCCGTGTTCCCCATCCCTAATTCCCTGGTCTCATCCTCTAAGGGACCAACATTTTTTTAAACCACTCTTTTCCTTTTTATTTACCTGTAGAAACTCTTGCTATCTCTTTTTATATTTTGTGCTAGTTTACTTTCGACTATCTTCCCTTTCTTAATCATTTTTTTAGTCATTCTTTGCTGGCTTTTAAAAGCTTCCCAATCTTCTCACCTCCCACTGGTTTTGGCTACTTTGTATGCCCTTGTTTTTAATTGGATACTGTCCTTTATTTCTTTAATTAGCAACGGATGGCTATCTTTTCTTTGACACCCTTTCCTCCTCACTGGAATATATTTTTCTTCAGAGTTGTGAAATATCTCCTTAAATGTACGCCACTGTTCATCAACAGTCCTACACTTTAATATATTTTCCCAGTCCACTTTAGCCAACTTTGCCCTCATACCTTTATAGTCTCCTTTATTTAAGCTTAGTACGCTGGTTTGAGATCCAAATTTCTCGCCCTCTATCTGAATTTGAAATTCAACCATGCTATGATCACTCATTGCAAGGGGATCCTTTCCTTGGAGATTATTTATCAATCCTGTTTCATTACACAGGACCAGATCTAAGATAGCCTGCCCCCTGGTTGGTTCTGTTACATACTGCTCAAGGAACCTGTCCCTTATACACTCTATGAACTCTTCCTCAAGGCTACCCTGACCAATTTCATTTGTCCAATCAATATGGAGGATTAAATCACCCATGATTATTGCTGTTCCCTTTTTACAAGCCCCCACTATTTCGTGGTTTATGCTCCGATCAACAGAGTTGCTACTGTTAGGGGGCCTATAGACTATGCCCACCAGTGACTTTTCCCCTTATTATTCCTTATCTCCACCCAAACTGTTTCAACTTGCTGATCATTTGAGTCTATATCGTTTCTCACAATTGCAGTGATTCCATCGGTGATCTGGTCTCACATCGTTCCTCCTGGAAGGCCTCCTGGCCCCTGTGGGTAGAGGGCCTGTCTTGCAGTGTTGACCCCCTGTATAAAGCTGCAGTGCTGCGTGTGAGACCCTGTGTGCCCATTCCCGGGCTTACTGAACCATTTGTGTTAGTGCTGAAGCACTTTGCCCATTATTTTGAGGTGCTGAAGACACATATAATAATAGGGTAATGAAAGAAAGGGTAGGGCCCATTAGAGACCATGAGGGTAATCTTTGTGTGGAAGTGGAAGATGTTGGTAAGGTTCTTAACAAATACTTTGCATCTGTTTTCACAAAGGAAAGGGGTAATGCAGATACTGCTATCGAGGAGGACTGTGATATTCTGGATGAAATAAATATAGTGAGAGATGAAGTATTAAAGGGGTGAGCAGCTTTGAAAGCAGATAAGTCCCCAGACCTAGATGAAATGCATCCCAGGCTGTTGAGCGAAGCAAAAGAGGAAATAGCAGAGGCCTTGACCAACATTTTGCAGTCCTTTTCAGATTTGGGCATGGTGCCAGTAGATTGGAGGACTGCTAATGTGGTACCCTTGTTTACGAAGTGAGAAAGGGATAGGCCAAGTAATTACAACCCTGTCAGCCTAACCTCAATGGTGGGAAAATTATTGGAAAAAGTCCTGGAAGACAGGATAAATCTACATTTGGAAAGGCAAGGATTAATTAGGGACAGTCAGCATGGATTTGTTAAGGAAAGATCGTGTTTGACTAACCTGATTGAATTTTTTGAGGAGGTAACCAAGAGGTTCGATAAGGGCATTTTGTATGATGTAGTGTATATAGAATTTGCAAAGCCTTTGATAAGGTCCCACATGATAGACTGGTCATGAAGGTTAAAGTCCATGGAATCCAGGTCAAAGTGGCAAGTTGGATCCAAAATAGGCTTGGAGGTAGGAAGCAAAGTGTAATGGTTGATGGATGTTTTTGCAACTGGAAAGATGTTTCCAGTGGGGTTCCGCAGGGCTCAGGACTGGGTCCCTTGCTTTTTGTGGTATATATCAATGATTAGATTTGAATCTAGGGAGTATGATTAAGAAGTTTGCAGACAACATTAAAATTGGCTGTGTGGTTGATAATGAAGAGGAAAGTCGTGGGCTGCAGGAGGATATCAATCTACTGGTCAGGTGGGCAGAGCAGTCACAAATGGAATTTAATTCAGAGAAGTGTGAGGTGATGCACTTTGGAAGGCAAATATGGAAAGTGTATACACATTAAACGATAGGCCACTTAATAGTGTAGATGAACAAAGGAACCTTGGAGTGCTTGTCCACAGATCACTGAAAGTAGCAGGCCATGTGGATAAGGTGGTTAAGAAGGCATAAGAACATATGAACATAAAAACATAAGAAATAGGAGCAGGAGTATGCCATACGGCCCGTCGAGCCTGCTCCGCCATTCAATACGATCATGGCTGATCCGATCATGGACTCAGGGCCACCTCCCTGCCCGCTCCCCATAACCCTTTATTCTCTTATCGTTCAAAAAACTGTCTATTTCTGTCTTAAATTTATTCAATATCTCAGCTTCCACAGCTCTCTGAGGCAGTGAGTTCCACAGATCCACAATCCCCTGAGAGAAGAAATTTCTCCTCAATCAGTTTAAATGGGTGTCCCCTTATTCTAAGATTTTGCCCTCGAGTTCTAGTCTCCCAGATCAGTGGAAATTGCTTGAAGCTATCATTAAGGCAGAAATAGCGGGACATCTCGATAGGAATAGTGCAATCAAGCAGACGCAACATGAATTCATGAAGGGGAAATCATGTTTAACTAATTTACTGGAATTAATTGAGGATATAATGAGCATGGTGGATCGAGGTGTACCGATGGATGTGGTGTATTTAGATTTCCAAAAGGCATTTGATAAGGTGCCACACAAAAGGTTACTGCAGAAGAGAAAGATACGCGGAGTCAGAGGAAATGTATTAGCATGGATCGAGAATTGGCTGGCTAACAGAAAGCAGAGAGTCGGGATAAATGGGTCCTTTTCGGGTTGGAAATCAGTGGTTAGTGGTGTGCCACAGGGATCGGTGCTGGGACCACAACTGTTTACAATATACGTAAATTACCTGGAAGAGGGGACAGAGTGTAGTGTAACAAAATTTGCAGATGACACAAAGCGGGTTGTGCAGAGGACACAGAGAGGCTGCAAAGAGATTTAGATAGGTTAAGCGAATGGGCTGAGGTTTGGCAGATCAAATACAATGTCGGAAAATGTGAGGTCATCCACCTTGGAAAACAAAACAGTAAAAGGGAATATTCTTTGAATGGGGAGAAATTACAACATGCTGCGGTGCAGAGGGACCTTGGGGTCCTTGTGCATGAAACTCTTTTTGGGAGTAAACAAAAAACATTAAACCGTGCCCCCCCGATCTGGGGGAAATATCAATTGCATTCAAATGGCCCATACAGGGATCGAACCAGCGACCTTAGTGTTAAAAATGTATCCGCTCAGTTTCGAACAGGAGTCTTTTCGTGTGATAGCCGAACGTACAACCACTACATTACGGAAACGCAAAGTTAGTTTGCAGGTGCAGCAGGTAATCAGGAAGGCGAATGGAATGTTGGCTTTCATTGCGAGAGGGATGGAGTACAAAAGCAGGGAGGTCCTGCTGCAACTGTACAGGGTATTGGTGAGGCCGCACCTGGAGTACTGTGTGCAGTTTTGGTCACCTTACTTCAGGAAGGATATACTAGTGTTGGAGGTGGTACAGAGACGATTCAATAGGCTGATACCGGAGATGAGGGGGTTACCTTATGATGATAGATTGAGTAGACTTGGTCTTTACTCGTTGGAGTTCAGAAGGATGAGGGGTGATCTTATAGAAACATTTAAAATAATGAAAGGGATAGACAAGATAGAGGCAGAGAGGTTGTTTCCATTAGTCGGGGAGACTAGAACTAGGGGGCACAGCCTCAAAATACGGGGGAGCCAATTTAAAACCGAGTTGAGAAGGAATTTCTTCTCCCAGAGGGTTGTGAATCTGTGGAATTCTCTGCCCAAGGAAGCAGTTGAGGCTAGCTCATTGAATGTATTCAAATCACAGATAGATAGATTTTTAACCAATAAGGTAATTAACGGTTATGGAGAGCGGGCGGGTAAGTGGAGCTGAATCCACGGCCAGATCAGCCAGGATCTTGTTGAATGTCGGAGCAGGCTCAAGGGCCTAGATGGCCTAGTCCTGTTCCTAATTCTTATGTTCTTATGAAACATCTTCTCTGCATCCACCTTGTCGAGCCCCCTCATAATCTAATATGTTTCGATAAGATCACCTCTCATTCTTCTGAATTCCAATGAGTAGAAGCCCAACCTACTCAACCTTTCCTCATAAGACAACCCCCTCATCTCCAGAATCAATCTTGTGAACCTTCTCTGAACTGCCTCCAAAGCAAGGGGATTCAATTGTAAGGGGAATAGATAGGCGTTTCTGCTGCCGCAACCGAGACTCCAGGATGGTATGTTGCCTCCCTGGTGCAAGGGTCAAGGATGTCTCGGAGCGGGTGCAGGACATTCTGAAAAGGGATGGAGAACAGCCAGTTGTCGTGGTGCACATTGGTACCAACGACATAGATTAAAAAAGGGATGAGGTCCTACGAGACAAATTTAAGGAGCGAGGAGCTAAATTAAAAAGTAGGACCTCAAAAGTAGTAATCTCGGGATTGCAACCAGTGCCACGTGCTAGTCAGAGTAGGAATCGCAGGATAGCGCAGATGAATACGTGGCTTGAGCAGTGGTGCAGCAGGGAGGGATTCAAATTCCTGGGGCATTGGAACCGCTTCTGGGGGAGGTGGGACCAGTACAAACCGGACGGTCTGCACCTGGGCAGGACCGGAACCAATGTCCAAGGGGGAGTGTTTGCTAGTGCTGTTGGGGAGGTGTTAAACTAATATGGCAGGGGGATGGGAACCAATGCAGGGAGACAGAGGGATACAAAATGGAGACAGAAGCAAAGGACAGAAAGGAGATGAGTAAAAGTGGAGGGCAGAGAAACCCAAGGCCAAAAATAAAAAGGGCCAATGAACAGCAAAATTCTAAAGGGTCAAAGTGTCATAAAAAGGCAAGCCTGAAAGCTCAATGCGAGGAGTATTCGGAACCCAGGAGAGGGCTCTGAGCTAGTTAGAGTGGGTGAGAGCGCAGATGAAAAGCACCCCAAGAAAGAATACAAAAGGCAGGAGGCAACAGGGCAGAGTAGCATTGGGGTAAGTGTAAACCACAAGCTGATAGGAAGGGACAATATGTATGAATATAAAGGGGCTGCAGGAGGGGTCAAAACTAAAAATCATGGTTTAAAAGCTTGTATTAAAACACTCGACCTAAACACACGCAGCATTCGAAATAAAGTAAATGAGTTGACGGCACAAATCATGACAAATGGATATGATTTGGTGGCCATTACAGAAACGTGGTTGCAGGGTGGCCAAGACTGGGAATTAAACATACAGGGGTATCTGACAATTCGGAAGGATAGACAAGAAGGGAAAGGAGGTGGGGTAGCTCTGTTAATAAAGGATAATGTCAGCGCAGTTGTGAGAGATGATATTGACTCGAATGAACAAAATGTTGAATCATTGTGGGTGGAGATTAGAGATAGTGAGGGGAAAACGTCACTGGTGGGCGTAGTTTATAGGCCCCCAAATAATAACTTCATGGTGGGGCGGACAATAATCAAGGGAATAATGGAGGAATGTGAAAAAGGAATGGCAGTAATCATGGGGGATTTTAACCGACATATCGATTGGTCAAATTAAATCGCACGGGGTAGCCTGGAGGGGGAATTCATAGAATGCATACAGGATTGTTTCTTAGAACAGTATGTTACCGAACCTACAAGGGAGCAAGCTATCTTAGATTTGGTCCTGTGTAATGAGACAGGAATAATAAACGATCTCTAAGTAAAAGATGCTCTCGGAATGAGTGATCACAATATGGTTGAATTTGTAATACAGATTGATGGTGAGGAAGTAGTGTCTCAAACAAGCATACTATGCTTAAACAAAGGGGACTACAGTGGGATGAGGGCCGAGTTAGCTAAAGTAGACTGGGAACATAGACTAAACGGTGGCACAATTGAGGAACAGTGGAGGACTTTTAAGGAGCTCTTTCATAGTGCTCAACAAAAATATATTCCAGTGAAAAAGAAGGGCACTAAGAGAAGGGATGACCAACCAGCCGTGGATAACCAAGGAAATAAAGGCGAGTATCAAATTAAAAACCAATACATATAAGGTGGCCAAGGTTAGTGGGAAACTAGAAGATTGGGAAAATTTTAAACAACAGCAAAGTATGACTAAGAAAGCAATAAAGAAAGGAAAGATAGATAACGAAAGTAAACTTGCGCAAAACATAAAAACAGATAGTAAAAACTTTTACCGATATATAAAAAGGAAACGAGTGACTAAAGTAAATGTTGGTCCTTTAGAAGATGAGAAGGGGGATTTAGGAATGTGAAATGTGGAAATGGCTGAGACCTTAAACAATTATTTTGCTTCGGTCTTCACAGTGGAAGACACAAAAACCATGCCAAAAATTGCTGGTCACGGGAATGTGGAAAGGGAGGACCTTGAGACAATCACTATCACTAGGGAGGTGGTGCTGGACAGGCTAATGGGACTCAAGGTAGACAAATCCCCTGGTCCTGATGAAATGCATCCCAGGGTGTTTAAAGAGATGGCGGAAGTTATAGCAGATGCATTCGTTATAATCTACCAAAATTCTCTGGACTCTGGGGAGGTGCCAGCAGATTGGAAAGCAGCTAATGTAACGCCTCTGTTTAAAAAAGGGGGCAGGTAACTATAGGCCAGTTAGTTTAACATCTGTAGTGGGGAAAATGGTTAAAGCTATCATTAAGGAAGAAATAGCGGGACATCTAGATAGGAATAGTGCAATCAAGCAGACGCAACATGGATTCATGAAGGGGAAATCATGTTTAACTAATTTACTGGAATTCTTTGAGGATATAAAGAGCATGGTGGATAGAGGTGTACCGATGGATGTGGTGTATTTAGATTTCCAAAAGGCATTCGATAAGGTGCCACACAAAAGGTTACTGCAGAAGATAAAGGTACGCGGAGTCAGAAGAAATGTATTAGCATGGATAAAAAATTGGCTGGCTAACAGAAAGCAGAGAGTCGGGATAAATGGGTCTTTTTCAGGTTGGAAATCGGTGGTTAGTGATGTGCCACAGGGGTCGGTGCTGGGACCACAACTGTTTACAATATACACAGATGACCTGGAGGAGGGGACAGAGTGTAGTGTAACAACATTTGCAGATGACACAAAAATTATTGGGGTAGCGGGTTGTGCAGAGGGCACAGAGAGGCTGCAAAGAGATTTAGACAGGTTAAGCGAATGGGCTAAGGTTTGGCAGATGGAATACAATGTCGGAAAATGTGAGGTCATCCACCTTGGAAAACAAAATAGTAAAAGGGAATATTATTTGAATGGGGAGAAATTACAACATGCAGCGGTGCAGAGGGATCTGGGGGTCCTTGTGCATGAAACTCTTTTTGGAAAATTCTACATTTTTGAACAATTGCCTCCCCGTCAGGGAATTGAACCCCAGTCTCCCGCGTGACAGGCGAGGATACTCACCGCTTTACTAGCGAGAAACTGACTAAAGTTTCCAACCGGGCTCGAACCGGGGACCTTTCGCGTGTGAGGCAAATGTGATAACTGCTGCACAAAAGTTAGTTTGCAGGTGCAGCAGGTAATCAGGAAGGCGAATGCAATGTTGGCCTTCATTGCAAGAGAGATGGAGTACAAAAGCAGGGAGGTCCTGCTGTAACTGTACAGGGTATTGGTGAGGCCGCACCTGGAGTACTGTGTGCAATTTTGGTCACCCTACTTAAGGAAGGATATACTAGCGTTGGAGTGGGTACAGAGACGATTCACTAGGCTGATTCCGGAGATGAGGGGGTTACCTTATGATGATAGATTGAGTAGACTGGGTTTTTACTCGTTGGAGTTCAGAAGGATGAGGGGTGATCTTATAGAAACATTTAAAATAATGAAAGGGGTAGACAAGATAGAGGCAGAGAGGTTGTTTCCACTGGTCGGGGAGACTAGAATTAGGGGGCACAGCCTCAAAATACGGGGGAGCCAATTTAAAACCGAGTTGAGAAGGAATTTCTTCTCCCAGACGGATGTGAATCTGTGGAATTCTCTGCCCAGGGAAGCAGTTGAGGCTAGCTCATTGAATGTATTCATATCACAGATAGATAGACCTTTAACCAATAAGGGAATTCAGGGTTATGGGGAGCGGGCGGGTAAGTGGAACTGAGTCCACGGCCAGATCAGCCATGATCCTTTTAAATGGCAGAGCAGGCTCGAGGGGCTAGATGGCCTACTCCTGTTCCTAATTTTTATGTTCTTATGTTCTTATCCTTTTTTAAATATGGAAACCAAAACTGTACTAAGTACTCCAGGTGTGGCCTCACCAATACCCTGTATAACTGTAGCAGGACTTCCCAGCTTTTTTATACCATCCCCTTTGCAATAAAGACCAAGATTCCATTGGCTTTCCTGATCACTTGCTTGACCTGCAGATTAACCTTTTGTGTTTCTTGCACAAGTACCCCAAGACCCCGCTGTAATGCAGCACTTTGCATTCTCTCTCCATTTAAATAATCTCCTGCTCTTTGGTTTTTTTCTGCCAAAGTGCATGACCTTACACTTTCCAACATTATACTCCATCTGTCAAATTTTTGCCCACTCACTTAGCTTGTCTATGTCTTTTTGCAGATTTTTTGTGTCCTCCTCACACATTGCTTTTCCTCCCATCTTTGTATCGTCAGCAAACTTGGCTATGTTACACTCGGTCCCTTCTTCCAAGTCGTTAATATAGATTGTAAATAGTTGGCGTCCCAGCACTGATCCCTGCGGCACACCACCAGTAACTGATTGCCAACACGAGATTAAACCATTTATCCCGACTCTCTGTTTTCTGTTTGGTAGCCATCTATCCATGCTATTATATTACCCCCAACCCCATGAACTTTTATCTTGTGCAGTAACCTTTTATGTGGCACCTTGTCAAATGTTTTCTGGAAGTCCAAATACACAACAGCCACTGGTTCCCCTTTATCCACCCTGTTCATTACATCCTCAAAGAACTCCAGCAAATTTTTCAAACATGACTTGCCCTTCATAAATCCATGCTGACTCTGCCTGACCGAATTTTGCTTTTCCAAATGTCCTGTTATTGCTTCTTTAATAATGGACTCCAACATTTTCCCAACCATAGATGTTAGGCTAACTCGTCTATACTCTCCTGCTTTTTGTCTGCCTCCTTTTTTAAATAGGGGCGTTACATTTGCAGTTTTCCAATCTGTTGGGACATCCCCAGAATCCAGGGAATTTTGGTAAATTACACCCAATGCATCCACAATCCCTGTCGCTAATTCTCTTAAGACCCTAGGATGCAATTCATCAGGTCCAGGGGATTTGTCTGCCTTTCGTCCCATTATCTTACTGAGTACCACCTCCTTAGTGATTGTGATTGTGTTAAGTTCCTCCCCGCTATAGCTCCTTGACTTTCCATTGTTGGAATATTGTTCGTGTCCGCTACCGTAAAGATTGATACAAAATGTTTGCCTTTACTGGCCAAGTCATAGAATATAAGAGCAGGGAGCTTATGCTTCAATTCTATAATACTTTGTTTCGGCCACAGCTGGAGTACTGCATGCAGGAGATTTACAAGGATGCTCCGTGGAATGGAGAATCTTAATTATGAGGACAGATTGGATAGGCTGTGTTTCTTCTCATTGGAACAGAGAAGGTTGAGAGGAGACCTCATTGAGGTGTACAAAATATTGAGGGGCCTGGACACAGTGGATAGTAAGGGCCTATTTCCATTGGTGGAGGGGTCTATTACGAGGGGGCATAGTTTTAAGGTGGTTGGTGGAAGGTTTAGAGGGGATTTGAGGTGGGCGGGGGGCTTCTTTCTGCAGAGGGTTGTGTGGATCTGGAGCTTGCTGCCTGGAAGAGTGGTGGATGCAAAAACCCTCACCACTTTTAAGAGATGGTTGGATGGGCACTTAAAGTGCCGTAACCTGCAGGGTTACGGACCTCGAGCTGGTAATTGGGATTAGACTGGATGACCTTTTGTTGGATGGCACAGATATAATGGTAAGTACTGCGTGGAATAGAATACGGCCAGGGTGATCTCCTGGAGTAGTTTTGATCGTCTGGATGGGTCGGAGAGGAATTTTCCCAGATTTATTCTGCATAAATTGGCCTGGGTTTTATCTGGTTTTTGCCTATCCCAGGAGATCACACGGCTCCGGTTGGGATGGAGTGTAGAATGTTTCAGTGTAAAGGGTGTCGCAGTTGTGTGCGGTGGACTGGTTGGGCTGGGTGCTCTTTGCCTTTCCGTCATCATTCATAGGTTTACATGTAACTTTAGGGCTGCTGACCAAGGGCTATGCAGCTCTTTGTCGGCCGGCGTGGACACGATGGGCCGAAATGGCCTCCTTCTGTGCTGTAAATTTCTATGTTTCTATCTTTCTAAAACATTGGTGGGAGTTGTCTATTGGCGTCCAAACAGTAATGGTAATGTAGGGGACGGCATCAAAGAGGAAATTAGAGAAGCATGTAACAAGGTTACTGTGGTGTATGCAGCACTCAAATCACTGACTCTACACAGTCTGGTGTTGTAGTAACTGCTGCGACCTTAGTCGTTTATTGTGTAACTCCAGAGTGCCTCTCAGGTGTGGTGGGCAGCCTTTTATACTCTGTCTTGCAGGTACTTTCGGCTCTCCCACACAGCGCCCTCTGTGGCACATCATTGTAACTATACATAAAATGTACCAGGACAATACAAAACATCTCACTCCCCGCCGGCAGTTCCACAAGCACATTGCCGGTAAACTCGGCCTTGTTCGTCCTGGTTGATTTGTGTCTGTCAGTCCATGACCATCCATTTCCCTCTTCTCCCCCCATGTAGAGATGATGCTTGCGAACCGGTGCAAGCATGTGGTATTTGCAGACCTTACATGGGTGATGAAGTACACAAGCATAATCTCCAGCAGAAAGCAGGTATACCTAGACAGTACATTTGTGCAGTACCTATGGATGCTTTGAAGAGTTACATCAAAAGGTTGCAGGTGCACTGAACAGTTATTTAATCCCCGCTCCACTGGGTGACATATGGTGGCGGCAGACTGCCCCTTTTTGCCCGAGGTAGTGGGCTGAGCTGAGACAGGGTATCGCAACTAGTGTGTTGCCTCTGTTCTCAGAAAGTAGTCGCCTTTGCGGCTCATCTGCAGCCGCTGAACCATTACATGAATCACATGAAATCGGAAATCGCATTAATCCATTAGTCATGTTAGTCACAGATCCATTAACCCTTTTACTTGAGCATTGTGATACTAACTCTTTTTGTCGATCATATCAATCATTTTAAACACAGTAGTCATTTCAGCATCAAAATATTAACTCTTGTCATAAATCACGTCATCATACAAATCACAGTAATCATTTTGACTCACTCTTGCTCTTACAAAAGTCTCTTGGTGGGGACCGCCAACGGTGTAAGGCCCTTTTAAGGCTCCTGGGTACATTTCCCTTTTAAGACGCCATCTTGTTTTTCCACGAGGTTTCCACAGGGGGGGCCGCCATTTTCGGTGCTGTGCTGGTCCTGCCTCTCTCTTTGCACAACTCTGCTGCCACGAGGCTCGCCGCCATCTTAACTTCTTCAGCAAGGTCATTACTTTATCATCACCAGTTCTAGGTTGCTCGTCCAGTACTCTGTGACGGGTTCGGCACAGTGAGTCTTTATCTTCCTGACGAAATGCAGCGCACACTTGTTGACAGAGCAAGCACCAAGTATGGCCCATGTAACCTTTTGTCTGGACTGGCTCAGAACATCCCACAGCGCCTACATCCTGCACCTTCTCCCGGCCTGCTGAACAGGAGACCCTGCAGGCCGCGGCCACAGAGCGGCACCACCCGAAGGCCCGGGTCCAGGTCCGGTTCCTTTCCCCGGTTCCCGCGGCCCTGCGGAGGGCAGGAGAGCCAACTATCAGCCGGTGATGTGATGGCCGGCCCGGTGCCGGGAGGCCCCGCTGTCCGCCGGCAGCGTGAGCGGGGCGGAGGTCGGTCGCCAGTTCCTTTGGAGGAGGCCTGCTCTGCCTGTGAACACGGGGAACAGCGGTCTGTGAAGGAATGAAGTCTTCCCAGCTCCCACGGACCTTCCCCATCCATCCCCTGCCGAGTAGCGTCGGCCCATCGCTGCAGTGATCCACAAAGGTAAACCGTGCGTCTCGCCACCGTGAGATACCTGCACATCCGCTCTGCCAAGAACAGGTATCAGCTCCTTGGTGTAGGTGTGTAGCTTCGCCGTGACCGGGACCAGCTTGGGTCGTGCCGCTGGGCTGATCCACAGTTTCTCAAAAGTTTCCCGACTCATCAGTGACTGACCCGACCGAGTGTCCACTTCCATACTCACTGGGACTCCATTAATCTTGACTTCCATAATCACTGGGGCCAAATCGTCGGTACAAGTATACAGTCCAAATGCCTCATCTTCTTCTACCTGCTCCTCGCTGGATAGTGGATCATCTACCATCTCCTCAGCCACACGGTGAGTCATGGTTCTTTGGCACATACACTGAAGGTGGCCTTTCGTGTGGCAGGTTTTGCACGTATACGCCGCAAACCTGCACCGGTGAGCCCCATGGCTTCCTCCGCAGCGCCAGCATGGTGCTACTCGATTAGCCCCCCCTTGAGTTGCAGGACCATGAGGTCCGTGCTCTCTGCCCTGGGCAGAGTCACGTACTGCAGTTTTGTCCGTGATGGGCGCTATCCTGTGGATAGTACCTGTCGGGTTCGAGACCGTGTGGATCATCTGCTTGGTGCTGCAAGTTGAGGTCATATATGCCCGGCTGATGTTGATAGCTTGCTGTAGGTTCAGTGGCTAACTGCTTGTGAAGGAGACCCTCATGGCCAATCCCCATAACAAAAACGTCTCGCAACGCCTCGTCAAGGTGTGTGCCAAAATCGCACGGTGCCGCAAGTCTCCTGATGTCCGCAGCATATTTGGTGACATCCTGGCCCTCAGGTCTGCAGTGGTGGTAGAATTTGTGCCTGACCGTGAGGATGATCTCCTTCAGTTTCTGTTAGTCACGATTGAGTTCAATCAGCTGCTCATATGATCTGTCCTTGGTGTTCGCGGGTACCAGCAAATCCCTGACGAGACGGTAAACCTCATCACCAGAACTGGACAGCAATATCAACTTACGCTTCTCTCTCAGTGCGATCGTGTTCCCCGTCAGGTCGTTTGGTATAAAGTAGTGCTCGAGCCTTTCCATAAAGGTGTCCCAGTCATTACCCACTGTAAAATCCTTTCGCGAGCCCAGAGTAGCCATGGTTGCGTGAAGCTCGTCCGTGTCCTCGTCGCCAATTTGTGGTGTATGTAGCACTCAAATCACTGACTCTACACAGTCTGGTGTTGTAGTAACTGCTGTGACCTTAGTCGTTTATTGTGTAACTCCAGAGTGCCTCTCAGGTGTGGTGGGCAGCCTTTTATACTCTGTCTTGCAGGTACTTTCAGGTCTCCCACCACAGCGCCCTCTGTTGCGCACCATTGTAACTGTACATAAAATGTACCTGGACAATACATAACAGTTACTACAGTAATCGTAGGTGACTTTAATCTACTTATAGACTTGCCCAACCAAATGAGTAGTAATACTGTGGAAGATGAATTCCGGAGTGTGTACGAGATGGTTTTTTAGACCGGTATGTTGAGGCGCCTACTAGGAAACAGGCTATCCTAGATTGAGTATTGTGTAATGAGAAGGGATTAATTAACAGTCTCCTTATGTGGGGTCTTTTAGGGAAGAATGTCCATGACATGATTGAAGTCTTTATTAAAATGGAAAGTGAAGTTGTACAAACCGAAACTAGGGTCCGAAATAGAAACATATAAAATTCTGACAGGATTGGACAGGTTAGATGTAGAAAGAATGTTTCCAATGCTGGGTAAGTCCAGAACCAGGGGTCACAGTCTCAGGATAAGGGGTAAGCCATTTAGGACCGAGATGAGGAGAAACTTCTTCACTCAGAGAGTTGTGAGCATGTGGAATTCTCTACCACAGAATGTTGTTGAGGCCAGTTCGTTAGATATATTCAAAAGGGAGTTAGATGTGGCCCTTACGGCTAAAGGGATTAAGGGGTATGGAGAGAAAGCAGGAATGGGGTACTGAAGTGCGTGATCAGCCATGATCATATTGAATGTTGGTGATAGCTTGAAGGGCCGAATGGCCTACTGCTGCACCTATTTTCTATGTCAACAAAGGAAACTCCGAAGGTATGAGGAATGAATTGGCTATGATAGATTAAAAGGCATGACGACGGATAGGCAATGGCTAACATTTAAGGAACGAATGCATGAATTGCAACAGTTTATACATTGCTTTCTGGCATAAAGACAAAAAAGAATAGTGGCCCAACCATGGCTAACAAAAGAAATTAAGGATAGTATTGGATCCAAAGAGGGGTTATACAAAGTTGCCAGAAAAAGTAGCAAGCCTGAGGATTGGGAGCAGTTTAGAATTCCGCAAAAAAGGACCAAGAGATTGATTAAGAGGGGAAAAATAGAGTATGAGATTAAACTTGCAAGGAACATAAAAACTGACTGCAAAAAGTTTTTACAAGTACGTAAAAAGAAAAAGATTAGTGAAGACAAATGTAGGTCATTTACAGTCAGAAATGGGAGAATTTATAATGGGGAGCAAGGAAACGGCAGAACAGGTAAATAAGTACTTCGGTTCTGTCTTCACGGAAGAGGACACGAATAATGTCCCAGAAATGCTAGGGAATCAAGGGTCGAGTGAGCAAGAGGAATTAAAGGAAATGATTATTAGTAAGAAAATAGTGCTGGAAAATACAAATGGGACTGAAGTACGATAAATCCCCAGGGCCTGATGATCTGCATCCCAGAGAACTAAAAGAGGTAGCCATGGAAATAGTGGATGCATTGGTTGTCATCTTCCAAAATTCTATGGATGATGGAACAGTTCCTGCAAATTGGAGGGTGGAAAATGTAACCCCACTATTTGAAAAAGGAGGGAAAGAAAAAACAGGGAACTACAGACCAGTTAGCCTAACATCACTAGTAGGGAAAATGCTCAAGTCTATTGTAAAGGATGTGATAACGGGACACTTGGATAATATCAACGGGATTAGACAAAGTCAACATGGATTTATGAAAGGAAAATCGGGTTTAACAAACCTACTGGAGTTTTTTGAGGATGTAACCGATAGAATAGATAAGGGAGAACCAGTGGATGTAGTGTATTTGGATTTTCAGAAGGTCTTTGATAAAGTTCCACATAAGAGGTTAGTGTGTAACATTAAAGTACATAGGATTGGGGGTAATATATTGGCATGGATTGAAAATTGGTTAACTGACAGTAAACAGAGAGTAGGAATAAATGGATCTTTTTCGGGGTGGCGGGCAGTGACTAGTTGGGTACGACAGGGATCAGTGCTTGGGCCCCAGCTATTCACACTATATATAAATGATTTGGATGAGGGAACCAAATGTAATATTTCCAAGGTTGCTGATGACACAAAACTAGGTGGGATTGTGAGTTGTGAGGAGGATGCAAAGATGTTGCAAGGCGATTTAGATAGGTTGAGTGAGCGGGCAAACACATACATGGCAGATGCAGTATAACGTGAATAAATGTGAAGTTATCCACTTTGGGAGGAAAAACATAAAGACAAAGTATTATTTGAATGGTGATAGCTTGGGAAGTGTCAATGTACAGAGGGACCTGGGTGTCCTTGTACACCAGTCGTTGAAAGCAAACATGCAGGTGGAAGGCAAATGGTATGTTGGCCTTCATTGCAAGAGGATTTGAGCACAGGACCAAGGATGTCTTACTACAGTTATACAGGGCCTTGGTGAGACCACACCTGGAGTATTGTGTGCAGGTTTGTTCTCCTTACCTAAGAAAGGATATACTTGCCATTGAGGGAGTGCAGCGAAGATTGACCAGACTTGTTACACTCACAATAAATGGTCAGACTGAGTACTGTGTGTAATGTGTGATCTTAGCTCCTTTATTAAGGTTCCAGAGTGCAGGTCCCTCGCGGGTGGCCTGCTTATATACTGTGCTCCCGAGGGATGCTGGGATCCCTTGGGACACGAACAGGTAGGCCCTCTGGTGGTCAGGTGTGACGCAGGTATTTGAATGCGGTCAGAGGCATTTGTATTAATCCCTTTGCCCTCCGAGAATAGCGATATGTGCGGCTTGTGGTCAGTTTCAATCTCGAACTTGAGGCCAAATAAGTACTTGTGCATTTTTTTTACCCTGTAAACACACACCAGAGACTCTTTTTCAACCATGCTGTAGGCCCTTTCGGCCTTGGACAAACTCCTGGATGCATATGCAACTGGTTGCAAAATTCCTGATTCATTAGCCTGTTGTAACACACACTGACCCCGTATGACGACGTATCGCAAGCGAGCACCAATCGTTTACATAGGTTATACAGGACAAGCAGTTTCTTTGAACATAATAAGTTTCTGGCTTTCTTAAAGGCAGCCTCTTGTGAATTCCCCCATACCCAGTCGTCTCCCTTGCGCAGTAGCGCATGTAGGGGTTCTAGCAGGGTGCTTAACCAAGGTAGGAAATTACCGAAATAGTTAAGGAGTCACAGGAACGACCGCGGCTCCGTCATGTTCTGTGGTCGCGGCACGTTCTTGATGGCCTCCATCTTGGCATTGGTGGGTCTGATGCCATCTGCTGCGATTCTCCTTCCTAAGAATTCAACGTCCCGTGCCAGGAAAACATACTTCGAGTGTTTCAAACTGAGCCCCACGCGATCCAACCAACTAAGAACCTCCTCCAGATTCTTCAAGTGCTCCATGGTGTCCCAACCTGTAACCAATATGGCGTCCTGGAAGACCACTGTGCAAGCAACCGACTTTAGCAGGCTTTCCATGTTCCGCTGGAAGATCGCTACGGTCGACCGAATCCGGAATGGGCACCGGTTGTAGATAAACAGACCTTTGTGCGTGTCGATGCAGGTGAAGCCTTTCGAAGTTTCCTCCAGCTCTTGGGTTATGTAGACCGAGGTCAGGTCCAGCTTGGTGAATGACTTCCCTCCAGCCAGGGTTGCTAATAGCTCGTCTGCCTTGGGTAGCGGGTACTGGTCCTGCACCGAAAAACGGTTAATCGTTGCCTTATAGTCCCGCAAATTCTAACCGCACCGTCCTCCTTGAGTACCGTAACAATCAGATTGGCCCAGTCGTTGAATTCCACCGGCACGATGATGCCTTCACGTTGCAGTCTGTCCAGCTCGATTTCCACTTTTTCACACATCATGTACGGTCCTGCCCGAGCCTCGTGGTGGATGGGTCGCATACCGGGAACCAAATGGATCTGCACTTTCGCTCCCGAAAAGCTTCCAATGCCTGGCTCGAATAAAGAAGGGAACTTCTTAGAACCTGGGTACATGCGGTGTCGTTGACGGACGAAAGCGCTCAGATGTCATCTCAGTTCCAGCGGATTTTCCCCAGCCAGCTTCTGCCAAACAACTTGGGGCAATCCCCTGGCACAATCCACAGCGGGAGTTCGTGCACTGCTCCATCATAGGAGACTTTGACTTCAGCACTTACAAGGATTAGTTTCTTGGTGGAAGTCCTTAGTTTGGTGTGAGTGGGGCTGAGCTTGGGCCTGTGTGCCTTCTTTCTCCACAACCTGTCAAAAGCCGTTTTACTCATTATGGACTGACTTGCCCCCGTGTCCAGTTCCATAGACACTGGAATAACATCCAATTAAACTTTCAACATTATTGGTGGACATTTCGTCGTGAACGTGTGTATCCCGTAACCTCTGCCTCCTCAGTACAAGTTTCCAATTCCGTCTGAACCAATGTGGATCGATCTTCCTTTGCAACGAGGTGGTTTGCACGGTTTGCAGAATGTGCAGCTCGCCTGCACATTCGTTGGAGGTGTCCCATTGTTCTGCAGCCATTGCACACAGAGCTTAAAGCGGCATTGATGGGGCCGATGATCGCCTCCACATCACCAACGGGATGCGAACTGCCTCGCATTAACAGATGATGGTGGACTCTGGGTCAATTGAGGTGGGGCCACAGCAGCCGGCGTGTACGTTCTGTCCTGTGCATTGCTGCTCAAAACCGACGTTACTTTATACACTGTACTGGCCGAAACTTCTTTGTTCTGCAAAATCTGCTTGGTATTGTCGCTGGTGGACATAAATGCCTGGGCTGTCGTTATGACTTTACTCAGATTTGGAGTTTCTACAGTCAACACTTTGCGAAGGGTTGTTTCATGTCTGATGCCCAGCGCAAAGAAGTCTCTGAGCATTTGTTCCAGGAATCCCTCAAACTCACAATGTTCTGCAAGGTGCCTTAGTTCGGCGACGTAGCTCGCCACTTCCTGGCCCTCCAATCGTTGACACATGTCGAACTGATATCTCGCCATCAAAACGCTTTCCTTACGATTTAGGCGCTCCCGGACCAGCGTACACAGTTCTTTGTAGGATTTCTCTGTTGGTTTTGCTGAGGCCAGGAGATTCTTCATGAGGCCATAGGTTGTTGCCCCAAAGAGAGTTAGAAGGAGCGCCCTTCGTTTGGTCTCGTTCACGTCCCCTTCCAGCTCGTTGGCCACGAAATATTGGTCAAGTCTCTCCACGAAGGCCTCCCAATCATCTCCCTCTGAGAACTTCTCCAGGATGCCGACTCTTCTTTGCATTTTTGCGCGGTTGTTCGTTACCTCGTCGCCAACTGTTACAGTCACAATAAATGGTCAGACTGAGTACTGTGTGTAATGAGCAAGTGTGACCTTAGCTCCTTTATTAAGATTCCAGTGTGCAGGTACCTCGTGAGTGGCCTGCTTATATACTGTGCTCCCAAGGGTTGCTGGAATCCCTTGGCAGTCCAACAGGTAGACCCTCAGGGGGACGTTTCCCCTAGCTGGGGTAGGAAATTTAGGACTGAGATGAGGAGAAATTTCTTCACTCAGCGGGTGGTGAACTTGTGGAATTCTCTACCACAGAAGTCTGTGGAGGCCAAGTTACTGAATATATTTGAGAAGGTTATAGATAGATTTCTGGACACAAAAGACATCAAGGGGTATGGGGAGAAAGCGGGAATATGGTGTTGTGATGGGTCAGCAATGATCATATTGAATGGCGGTGCAGGTTCGAAGGGCCGAATGGCCTACTACTGCTCCTATTTTCTGTGTTTCTATGTTTCTAATATGGCACCTCATGAGTGAGACTCAGGACATTCAGGATTCCCAATCCATTTCGGGTTTGTGCTGGGTTTTGGTTAGAGAAGTCCTTGGGCTGGTTAAACCTCTGACCCTGAGTGAGCAATGTCTTCACCGAGCAGTTAGATATACTTGCAGGTGCTCTTCAATTGCTCCACGTTGTCCATGACCATGCTGAACAGTGAGCCCCAGTCTCGCTCGAACATGTCTCACAGCGGCTGTATGACCGTGGACCCTGGGGGTGGTGTGGGGGAATCGGTCTGGTTTACCCCCAGGCCTACTCCTGCTGGATTCTCAAAGTGCTCACCAAACCAGTTGGAAGTCCCTGAAACACAGAAAAACATCTGGGGCTGGATTTTTGACTGTCTAACGCCTGAGTTAGCAGTCAGAGGGGGCGTTAATGGGAGCGTGCGAGGTTACTGACTGGGTACGCAGCGTTTAACGCCCCGACCGGAAATTCATTCAATGCTCAAAGGGGCGCAAAGTAGTAACGCCCGTCTGCTGACGATCACTCCAATCAGGACGCATTCCTGGTGCAACGCCCACACTTGTGCCCCGGTCAGTAAATTAGTTGCGGCACCAAGCTAGAAAACTGGAATGATTCACTTTCACTCATAGGTTCCAGATCTTTGGGATAGGAGCGGGTAAGATCTGCTGCAGCTTGCTTGATCTCATGCGTCGAGAGAATGGCTCGCTTGGACAGGAATCCAAACTTACAGTTGATTCCCTTGTCTGCTTTAAGGCGGTGTTTCAAGCTACTGATTCATTGATCAATGATGACAAGGAACACTTCAGGTTTAATTTTCTCCTTGGGAGACAGCGCAGTGTTTTCAGAATCTGCATCGTCATAGCGATGGGTGCGTACCCAGACGCGCCTCTGAGCTGAATTATACTCGTGGCCACACACTTTAATCCCTCCGTCTTCAAAGTCCTCAAACTCTGTCCGCTGGGTCTTGACAAAATCAACAAGGGACTCAACTAAGGAAACCATGATATTCAGATTCAAGCCGGGCTCTTGAAGCGAGAGATTGGTCAGGTGAAAGCACTTCCAGACCCTGTTCCAAATAACAATGAGAATCGCTGAATCCAGTTCACCCAGTTTGTCAAGGAACAACTGAGCTTCATTTCGGCATTCAACTTTCTGTTCCCCGTCAGTTGCCAGAGATTCCAACACTTTGCATATATGAGTGTCACCTTTGAGCAGGGCTGACACTGCTTCATACATTGCTGACCATCGAGTAGCAGAAAGCTGTTTGACCTCAGACAGACCTCAGGGCTTTAGTTTTTCATAAAGCAGTCGCCAGCGATGCGTCGATGCAGAGAGAAAAGTGTACAACTTTTGTACAATGTCAAACAATCTGAGGATCACTGGGCTGCACTCGGCACTGTTTATCCCCACAAGGTTGAGTGAGTGCGCGTTGTTGCCAAATTAAGTTAATCTAGGGGTTAAGTCATGGCAGGAGAGCTCGGACATGTGTTGTGCTCTTCCTGTGCTATGTGGGAACTCAGGGATGCTTCCAGCATCTCTGACGACTACATGTGCGGGAAGTGTATCAGTCTGCAGCACTTGACAGACCGCATTGCGGCACTGGAGCTGCGGGTGGATTTACTCTGGAGCATCCGCGATGCTGAGGATGTTGTGAGTAGCACGTTTTGTGAGTTGGCCACACCGCAGGTAAAGGGTACACAGCCAAATCGGGGATGGGTGACCAACAGGAAGAGCAGTGGAAGGAAGGTAGTGCAGGGATCCCCTGTGGTCATCTCCCTGCAAAACAGATACACCGCTTCGGGTACTGTTGAGGGGGATGACTCATCAGGGGAGAGCAGTTGCAGCCAAGTTCAGGGCACCATGGGTGGTTCTGCTGCACAGGAGGGCAGGAAATAGAGTGGGAGAGCTATGGTGGTCAGGGATTCTATTGTAAGGGGAATAGAATCGAGACTCCAGGATGGTATGTTGCCTCCCTGCTGTAAGGGTCAAGGATGTCTCGGAGCCGGAGCGTGTGCAGGACATTTTGAAAAGGGAGGGTGAACAGCCAGTTGTCATGGTGCATATAGGTACAAACGACATCGGTAAAAAAACGGGATGAGATCCTACAAGCTGAATTTAGGGAGCTCGGAGTTAATTTAAAAGTAGGACCTCAAAGGCAGTAATCTCAGTATTGCTACTGAGAATGTTGGAAAATGTATACAGACATTGAAGTTGAGAATGTGGGAAAATGTATAGAGACAGTGAAATTGAACAAAGGATTCATGGTGGAATAGCCTTAAGAATGTCAGACTGCAAATGTTGCAACATTGGCACAAATAACAGACTGGCTCAAGGTCTTGCAAAGTCACACCAGTAAACTTGAAACAATAAAGGGTGAGAAAGACTCTGAAAGGCTCTTTGTGCAAAAACAGCCCATACAGATGTCAGCTCATGAGTGGACAAAGGGAAGGAGGGATCATAAGGGGATAGGCTGAACTTAATGTCACTCTAATTGTATCATGTACTGAAAATGTATAACCGTTGCGACCCGACATTGTAACAGGACTTGTCCGTAGGGTGTGGGTGCACTTTAGAGTGAGAACATTCCTTCTTTCTGATAAGTCTGCTTTGTTATAAGCGGCAACGGTGTTCGACTCAGTGAATTCGCTGAACCAGATTGAGGGAAAGGAATCCATATTTACATTTGGTGTCAGAAGTGGGATCTCAACAGACGACTGCCGAAAACTTGCGAATTAAGAGCCAGACTAGCCTTGGACGAGACGGGAGGAAAGTGGCCACTGGAGTGAGTATAATTTAAATACCGCTCCAGTTTCCTTCGGTTTCAAAAGTCTGAGGAAAATTTGGCCACTCGCTGGTTCTCAGGTAGCATCTGAATGAGATCCAGGACAATCTGGCGAATACCTTTTAAACTTAGAATAGGGAAGGATAGGGAACTTGCGCGATGACGCAAACCACGCGGCGACGCGGAAGGATAAGTAGGGCTTAGAATAGGTAAATCTGGAACCTAGAACAAATTAAGTAAGACTTACCGCGCGGCGACGCGGAGGGATAGACAATTGCGCGGCGACGTGAACAGGAAAACCGTGCGGCGACGCGGAGGGATAGATAATTGCGCAAACCGCACGGAGATGCAGAGGTTAGTGAGTTAGGTAAATTAAGCCGCGGGGCGACACGGGACTGTGTAAATTTAAAATTGTACTTATTCCAGGTACGGCGTCGATCTTGTATAACACTTGGTCCACCTAGGCTCTGGGTAAGATAACTTAAACAACCGCGGGGTGACGTGGGGACAATCGGGATTAATTAGGACCCGGATCCAATGCGGGGCGACGCGAGGGATCGGGATTAATTAGGATATCCTACGCGGGGCGACACGAGGATGGGTAATCATTTAGATAGAACCATGAATACCGGTAGTCCACTACAAAAGTTATGTGAGGAATTCCCTTAAAAAGCTGAACAATTTAGACTGATATCTGGAACTTTGAACAAATTACAAGGAGATGATCAATGGCCACTAGGGGGCACCAAAAGCTTGGAGGTAGCAAAACGGGCGCAGGGATTAATTTGGAAGAGGGAACGGGGGAAAGGGGATAGGGATCTAATAGCCGCATGGAGGCATTACTGTCAAAAGCTAAAAGATGCATCAATTCTGTCGAGTTGGCAGGAAAATGCCACTAAATTAGGAATTTCATTGACAGAAGGAATGTCTAAAAGAAACGTACTAAGAGTTCCACTGGGACCTCTGAGAAAGGTATTGACCGACTACGTAGTCAAATGGTTGGCCTTGCGTTGACCGAGGCTGACGAGGAAATTGATGAATGGTCACTGACTCGGCGCCCAACGGCGCCTCCCGCAGCCCCTGGCCCCTTACCACAGTCCTCTTCCCGTCCACCTCCACCTTACACTCCGGCGGTAGGAGGTAAAGATAAAGATAACCCCACACCAACGAACCGACAAGCCCAGACGGACCCTTCATCCTCTGATAGCGACTCAGATCCCCAGTTCACAAGCCATGTAGCTGAGCGGACCAGATCTCACACCCGGAAGGGCAGATCTACATCTCAAAAGCACAGGCAGTCCCGTGAATCCGCTAGTCAGAATACCAGTCGTGAAAGGCAAAACAAACCCTCCCGCCGATCTGGATGTGGAGGTGCTGCGCAGTCAGACGGCTCCGAGCCACCCTCCGACCCAGAAACGTCTTCCGAGGTTGACGACCCCATCCCAAAGCCCCGGCAACAATTTCCAGTCTGACCAATGCCAAACCCTGATGCACAACAAGCTGCAGACCACCCCACCATAGATGTCTATGTGCCTTGGAAACCGAACGAAATTATGGCCATTCTGGCCACCATGCCAGATCGAAAGAGAGAACCTGTCAAGTTTATAGATCATCTTCGAACTACCGTCGCAGTTTATAATGCAGAGTCAAGGGACCTGTGGGCCCTGGTACAGCAGACCCTGAGCCCAACTGAGCATGCCCGATTTCTAACTCACCGAAGACGGGCAACCCATGACGCGTTGGTGGCTGCACATCCTAACAATGCCCAGGACCGCCTAAACGCTGTTTTTACTGCTCTCGGCACGACCCTTCAGAAGCCCATCAGTATGGCCGCAGTATTCGAAACTAAACCCAAACGAGACGAAACTGCCGACGAATTCATGGAAAGATTCATTGAAATATACGGAGGTCAATCAGGAGATAATGCCTTCAGGGCGGGAGAGGATTCACCTCAATTCTGCGCTATCCTACTTCAGTGACTGCCCTATTCGATTGCTCACGCTATCCGGACCAATAATATGAATTGGGCAGATAACAGTAAAGCGCAGATGGAAAGGGCGGTGAAATATTATTGGCAGGAAAAGAAAGAAGAGGGGGGAGGTGCGCCCCCAACCTGGGTCAAGACTGAATACGTGACTAGAAAGGGAGAGCCTCCTCAAGGGGAAAGACCGACACCCGACCCGAGAGAATATCAAATGGAACCACAGTACTGTGTAAGAGGTTTGGTAGATAACTGAGGATATGGGTATACCCAACACCCCAACGGCCCCGGCCCTGCAAAGTATGGACCATCACATGGTCCTCCCCGATCAGGGAGAGGAAGCGGTCGGGGCTGGGGAAGGAGAGGTCAATGCTTCAATTTTGGGCAAGAAGGACATTGGAAGGGAGAGTGCCCCTTCGATCGGCATGAAAGAGGAAGAGGAGGAAGAGGAGGAAGAGGAGGGGGGCAAGGGGGGAGAGGACAGGGATCTTATACTAACTTCTCCCAGAGCAACCCCTTTGGCCAACCGTCCCCTGATTATTCGTATTGACCACGTAGCTTGATTGTACAGGGAACCTCCCCGGATGACGAACCGATGATATCGTTAAAAATTCGGAATGAGTGGCAACCCTTCTTGATCGATACGGGAGCCTCGAAAGCTTCTGTACAGTCGAAGCTTAAACTCCCCGCCTCCACTGAGACACAGGGACTGTCAGGGTTCCTGGGACAAGTCTCTACATTCCCGGTGTCAGAACCGGTTAAAGTAGGTGGAACATCGATTTGTTATCACAACCAATCTGTACTGTAACTTGATGGCTAGAGACCTCCTCTGCAAATTCCAGTTGCATTTGGAGTGCAGAGATGATGGGATTATTGTAAAACAGGGAACCCTTAAGCGACAGTATTATACCATTAGGACCCCTCAATGGTGGCCTCTGGAACTGCCGCAGGCACCTTATCATGTGACCCTAGCATACGATCCCAGCGGCAAGAATCAGGATCTCCAGAACCTTTATCAGGATCACGAAGGGGAAGAGAAGGAAATTCTCTTAAGGGCTAGAGTGACTGGACCGGAAGGGAAGGCAGATTTTGTGGAAATGGATAAGAATCTGTGGAGACAGCCCCCGACGGTGGCACCACATGTTACTCGTGAAGTATTACCTCCCCACCACGCTAAAGATTTAGGAATTATGGTGCACCAAGCTGGAGACGAGGCTGACCCTACTAGCACGGATTTGCAGATTGTAAAACATGGCCGAACAGTCCAATTCCACAGGGACCCCGAGAAGGTCCTAACGACTCTGCAGCATCATACTGGCTCTAACATACCCGACTATGTGGATCCTCATGTATGGGCAGAGGACCCCTCCCAAGTGGGTTATACTCCCATTGATCCGATTGAGATCCCGGTGCAGGGCAACGTGGATTGGCCCTCTATCCGACAGTACCCACTGAAACCACAGGCAATACCAAATATCCACCGATTGATCAAGGGACTAGTGGAACAGGGGATTTTGGTCCAATGCCAGTCCCCGTGTAATACCCCTATACTGCCAGTCCCTAAGCCAGGCAAGCCAAACGAATACCGCTTAGTCCAAGACCTTCGAACTATCAATGCTATCGTCCAGCCTCTGCACGCTCTGGTTCCCAACCCAGTGCAGATACTGTCATTAATCCCAGCAAACGCCAAGATCTTCGCAATAATAGACCTCCAACACGCCTTCTTCGCTTTGCCGCTAGCCCAGGCGAGTCAGTACCTATTCGCCTTCACTTACCAGGGACAGCAATATACATGGACTAGACTTCCCCAAGGGTTCATCCACTCCCCGACCTTATTCTCAAGGTGCCTGCAGAGACAGTTACAGTCCCTCACGCTGACTAAGGGATCCACTTTGATTCAGTATGTGGTCGATTTACTGGTAGCCAGCGCAGATGAACCATGTAATCAGGAGGATGCTAATCAGTTACTGAATTACTTGTCCTCCCTGGGATACATAGTTTCCCCATCAAAGGTCAAAATTGGCCAGTCTCAAGTCAAGTTCCTTGGGATCATTTTATCAGGCACCCACCGAGCCTTGGAAGCTAGCCGAGTCGAACCGATTTGCCAGTTTCCAGTCCCTAGCACAGCTAAACAAATGCGACAGTGGTTGGGGATGATCAATTACTGTAGATCCTGGATCCCTAATGTTGCCCTGATGACTAAGCACCTCACACGTAACACAAACAAGGAAGGCAGCTTTAAAATAAAAACCGCAGACGTCCAAGCCTTTAAGGAACTAAAGACAGCCCTGCTGCAAGCTCCGGCTTTGGGCCGGCCCCTCTATGACCGGCCCTTTCAACTGTATTGTACGATCCTGAAAGACTGTGTCTTAACTCAGAAACACGGGGATAAGCATAGGCCTGTTGCCTACTACTCTTCCAAAATAGACCCCGTTGCCTTGGGGCACCCTGTATGTACTCAAATATTAACCGCCATCTACAGTAGCATTCAATCCGCCGCCAACCTTACCCTCCAGCAGGATATTGTTGTATACACCTCTCACTCCGTAGCTGACCTCCTGGGTCAGCTGCAGACTCAACACCTTACCATGGCCAGGCAAAGTAGGTATGAGATCTACCTACTAAATAATCCTAAGCTGACCTTTCGGCACTGTACTGCCATTAATCCGGCCTGTTTTCTTACCGAGCCACCCCAAGATGAGGAAGAACCCAGTCATGACTGTTTATCTTTAATTCAAGAGGCCACCTCGGTTCGGGAGGATTTAGTTGATGTACCAATGGAGGACCCCGACTGTATTATGTATGTTGACCGAAGCTCTTCCATTGACCCAGAAGGCGGACGAATTTCGGGATACGCCATAGTTAACCAGGAGAATCAGGTCTTGGAAACTGCCGCTTTTGAAACCGCCTATTCCGCCCAACAAGCTAAACTATTCGCCCTCACCCGAGCCTGTATCTTGGCTAAAGACCTCAAGGTCAATATCTATACCGACTCTAGGTATGCCTTTGGGGTAGCCCATGATTTCGGACAATTATGGAAAAATAGGGGATTCCTAACCTCACAGGGGAATGAGATATCCCATAGGCAACTAGTATCTGACTTGTTGCAAGCCCTCATGCTCCCCAAGCACATTGCCATTGTTAAATGTACCGCCCACACCACCGGAAAACCCCCGGTTGATATAGGGAACCACTGTGCTGACAAAGGCCAAACAGGCCTCTCGTGGACAACAAATGGTAGTGCCCTGAATGATGAGTCAAACTAAAAGTCCTGCAAAGGATAAGTTAGCCTCGGAAAAACCAATGCCAACCATCCAAGATGTCATTAAAGCACAGGAGGACACTCCTGAAAAAGATAAACTGTTGTGGAAAAATTATGGATGTACTTATGACAATGTTTCTAAACTCTGGACCACTCCCGCGGAACAGACTTGTATGTCTGATGAGTTGGCCCTATGGGTTATTGAATGTATGCATTTTGCTGCTCATTGTGGAGCAAGGACAACAAGTGACACACTTTTGGCCACTTGGTGGCACCCTAGACTCCAGGCGCTGGCCCAGAACATCAGTAGTCGCTGCCTGGTTTGCCAACAGCATAATCCAGGGAAGGGAGTCCCCTGTGATTGGGGTAAGACGCCCCTACCCGAAGGTCCCTTTGAGACATTGCAGTTGGACTACATTGAGTTGCAAAGAGTTCAGTGTTACAAATATGTGTTAGTAATAGTAGATGTGTTTAGCAAATGGATCGAAGCCTACCCTACCCTGGACAATAAGGCTCAAACTGTTGTTCAGGTGTTAATGATGGGAAATTGTTCCGAGATATGGTATCCCAGCTCGACTGAGTTCCGATAATGGCCCTCACTTTATTGGCCAAGTTAACAAAGAATTCTGTTCCCAGATGCGCATTAACCAGCAGCTGCATTGTGCCTACCGACCCCAAGCTGCGGGACTAGTTGAACGTGCTAATCAAACTCTTAAAACCAAGCTTGCAAAACTGGTAGCATCAACCGGACTCAATTGGCTCAAACTCCTTCCTATAGCCCTATTCCAGATCCGAACTACTTCCACCGGTAAGGCTGGACTGACCCCCGTTGAGGTCATTTATTCTTAGTCCTGACCAATACCTCAGGAATCTGGAGGCCAACCGGGAACATATGTTTAACCCGAAATGACACCAGTAGCAAGGGACATATCATAGGGTACAGCAATTGCCCACACAGTCTCAACATCACAACAGGTGCACGAGTCACTATCCTCTCTCACCTTCCGAATAAAACAGGTGGAGGTCTGTGGGCCCAGTCTTGGGACCCCAACACAATATATCAGAAGGCAGCATATAACGGCACGTATTTTGTGTGCAGGCATAGGGCATATCCCTGGTTGCCTAGGCGATGGACAGGGTCCTGCTATCTGGGATATGTGGTGCCATTTGTGCGGCAAACACGTACCTTGGCGGAAGCACATGCCTCCAGCCGACACAGGCGAGCCCTCACCCCCGCCGAAAGGTTCTTTGGGGTCATGATGTTCCCATTCGGGATAGGACGCACCATGGATGAAGTACAGAACCTAGCGAGGGAATTGGAACCGATAGCTAACTGTACCGCTGAAGCTCTGGAGGACATCACGGCCGAAATGGTAGCAATGCGGACCATAGCATTACAAAACCGAATGGCCCTCGATTACCTGTTAGCTGAGAAAGGGGGAACATGTGCCCTGATAGGATCTGAATGTTGCACTTACATTCCCGATAGTTCAGAAAACATAACCAATCTCGCTGATCACATAAGAAGGGAGGTGAAGAAGTTATCCACGCCAGTAGGAGGATCTAGCTGGTTTGATTGGCGATTAGGTGGATCCTGGGGATCCTATCTAATGCATGGGGCAATTATTCTCATCGAAGTAATAATTCCGTGTTGCTTGATTGTTGGTTGCTTTAACCTTTCTTGTAAAGTCATGATGGCAAGGTTAGCAAACCCTCTTGTGGCCACGGGCTCCCGGGTTATGATCCAGCAAACTAAACACCTACTCAACAAGGAGGATCAGGAAAGAGAGTGTGAACGGCTGAATGCGATACTCCTGGAATAATCCTAAAGGTTATCATGGAATGATAAAAGGGGGAATGAGAATGTTGGAAAATGTATACAGACATTGAAGTTGAGAATGTGGGAAAATGTATACAGACATTGAAGTTGAGAATGTGGGAAAATGTATACAGACATTGAAGTTGAGAATGTGGGAAAATGTATGCAGACAGTGAAATTGAACAAAGAATTCATGGAGGAATAGCCTTAAGAATGTCAGACTGCAAATGTTACAACATTGGCACAAATAACAGACTGGCTCAAGGTCTTGCAAAGTCACACCAGTAAACTTGAAACAATAAAGGGTGAGAAAGGCTCTGAAAGGCTCTTTGTGTAAAAACAGCCCATACAGATGTCGGGTCATGAGTGGACAAAGGGAAGGAGGGATCATAAGGGGATAGGCTGAACTGAATGTCACTCTAATTGTATCATGTACTGAAAATGTATAACCGTTGTGACCCTACATTGTAACAGGACTTGTCCGTAGGGAGTGGGTGCACTCTAGAGGGAGAGCATTCCTTCTTTCTGCTAAGTCCCGGTCGGTGAAACAATTAATAAAGTCTACTTTGTTATAAGCGGCAACGGTGTTCGACTCAGTGAATTCGCTGAACCAGATTGAGGGAAAAGAATCCGTATTTACACTACCAGTGCCACTAGTAAGAGTAGGAATCACAGGATCGCTCAGATGAATACGTGGCTTGAGGAGTGGTGCAGAAGGGAGGGATTCAAATTCCTGGGCCATTGGAACCGGTTCTGGGGGAGGTGGGACCAGTACAAACCGGACAGTCTGCACCTGGGCAGGACCGGAACCAATGTCCTCGGTGGAGCGTTTGTCAGTGCTGTTGAGGAGGGGTTTAACTACTAAATAAGGGCCACATTGCAGCAAAATTCTAAAAGGGCAAAATGTGTTAAAAAGACACCCCCAAAGGCTCTGTGCCTCAATGCGAGCAGTATTCATAATAAAGTGGACAAATTAACTGCACAGGCAGCAATTAATGAATATGATATAATTGGCATCATGGAGACATGGCTCCAGGGTGACCAAGGCTGGGAACGCAACATCCAGGGGTATTCAACATTCAGTAAGGATAAACAGAAAGGAAAAGGAGGTGGGGTAGCGTTGCTAGTAAGGAAGGACATTAGCTTGGATGATGTGGAATCTGTATGCGTGGAGCTGCGGAATACCAAAGGGCAGAAAACACTAGTGGGAGTTGTGTACAGACCACCAAACAGTAGTAGTGAGGTTGGGGACAGCATCAAACAAGAAATTAGGGATGTGTGCAATAAATGCATGCAGTTATCATGGGCAACTTTAATCTCCACAAAGATTGGGCGAACCAAACTGGTAGCAATACAATGGAGGAGGATTTTCTGGAGTGTATTAGGGATGGTTTTCTGGACCAATATGTTGAGGAACCAACTAGAAGGCTGGCCATCCTAGAATGGGTGATGTGTAATGAGAAAGGACGAATGAGCAATCTTGTTGTGCGAGGTCCCTTGGGGAAGAGTGACCATAATATGGTAGAATTCCTTATTAAGATGAAGAGTGACACAGTTAATTCAGAGACTAGGGACCTGACCTTAAGGAAAGGTAACTTCGATGGCATAAGACGTGAATTGGCAAGAATAGACTGGCAAATGATACTTAAGGGGTTGACGGTGGATAGGCAAAGGCAAACATTTAAAGATCACATGGATGAACTTCAACAATTGTGCATCCCTGTCTGGAGTAAAAATAAAACGGGGAATGTGGCTCAACCGTGGCTAACAAGGAAAATTAAGGATATTGTTAAATGCAAGGAAGAGGCATATAAATTGGCCAGAAAAAGCAGCAAACCTGAGGACTGAGAGAAATTTAGAATTCAGCAGAGGAGGACAAAGGGTTTAATTAGGAGAGGGAAAATAGAGTATGAGAGGAAGCTTGCCGGGAACATAAAAACTGACTGCAAATGCTTCTATAGATATGTGAAGACAAACATAGGTCCCTTGCAGTCAGATTTAGGTGAATTAATAATGGGGAACAAAGAAATGGCAGACCAGTTGAACAAATGCTTTGGTTCTGTCTTCACGAAGGAAGACGCAAATAACCTTCTGGAAGTACAAGGGGACCGAGGGTCAAGTGAAAAGGAGGAACTGAAGGATATCCTTATTAGGTGGGAAATTGTGTTAGGGAAATTGATGGAATTGAAGGCCGATAAATCCCTGGGGCCTGATAGTCTGCATCCCAGAGTACTTAAGGATGTGGCCCTAGAAATAGTGGATGTATTGGTGATCATTTTCCAAAAGTCTATCGACTCTGGATCAGTTCCTATGGACTGGAGGATAGCTAATGTAACACCACTTTTTAAAAAAGGAGGGAGAGAGAAAATGGATAATTATAGGCCAGTTAGCCTGACATCAGCAGTGGGGAAAATGTTGGAATCAATTACTAAAGATGAAAAGCAGTGACAGGATCGGTCCAAGTCAATATGGATTTCTGAAAGGGAAATCATGCTTGACAAATCTTCTGGACTTTTTTGAGGATGTAACGAGCAGAGTGGACAAGGGAGAACCAGTGGATGTGGTGGACTTGGACTTTCAAAAGGCTTTTGACAAGGTCCCACACAAGAGATTGGTGTGCAAAATTAAAGTACATGGTATTGGGCGTAATGTACTGACATGGAAAGAGAACTGGTTGGCAGACAGGAAGCAGAGTCGGGATAAATGGGTCCTTTTCAGAATGGCAGGCAGTGACTAATGGGGTGCCACAGGGCTCAGTGCTGGGACCCTAGCTATTTACAATATACATTAATGATTTAGATGAAGGAATTGAGAGTAATATCTCCAAGTTTGCAGGTGACACTAAACTGGGTGGTGGTGTGAGCTGTGAGGAGGATGCTAAGAAGCTGCAGGGTGACTTGGACAGGTTAGGTGAGTGGGCAAATGCATGGCAGATGCAGTATAATGTGGCTAAATATGAGATTATCCACTTTGGGGGCAAAAACACGATGGCAAAATATTATATGAATGGCGGCAGATTAGGAAAAGGGGAGGTGCAACAAGACCTGGGTGTCATGGTACATCAGTCATTGAAAGTTGACATGCAGGTATAGCAGGCGGTGAAGAAGGCAAATGGCATGTTGGCCTTCATAGATAGAGAATTTGAGTATAGGAGCAGGGAGGTCTTACTGCAGTTGTACAGGGCCTTGGTGAAGCCTCACCTGGAATATTGTGTTCAGTTTTAGTCTCCTAATCTGAGGCAGGACGTTCTTGCTATTGAGGGAGTGCAGCGAAGGTTCACCAGACTGATTCCCAGGATGGCTGGACTGACATATGAGGAGAGACTGGATTGACTGGGCCTTTATTCACTGGAGTTTAGAAGGATGAGAGGGGACCTCAGAAACATATAAAATTCTGACGGGTCTGGAGAGGTTAGAAACAGGAAGAATGTTCCCGATGTTAGGGAAGCCCAGAACCAGAGGACATCGTCGAAGGATAAGGGGTAAGCCATTTAGGACTGAGATGAGGAGAAACTTCTTCACTCAGAGTGTTGTTAACCTGTGGAATTCTCTACCGCAGAGAGTTGTTGATGCCAGTTCATTGGATATACTCAATAGGGAGTTCGATGTGGCCCTTACGGCTAAAGGGATCAAGGGGTATGGAGAGGAAGCAGGAAGAGGGTACTGAGGTGAATGATCAGCCATGATCTTATTGAATGGTGGTGCAGGCTCGAAGGGCCTAATGGCCTACTCCTGCACCTATTTTCTATGTTTCTATGGGCATTGCTCTTTGATGGTAGCTTGGGCACCAATGTATTTCCCACTCATATTTGAAGCATTATCATACAATTGACCGCAGCAATTTTGTAGGTCAATCTGTTCTCATCCAGAAAGGCCAGTATTATTTCTGCTATTTCTTGTCCCATATGACCGATTATCGGCAAAAACTGAAGGAACCTTTCCTCAGGACCAGTCGTTCGAACTAGGCAGACGACAAATGTCAGCTGATCTGAGTGTGTGACATCTGGCGTTGAATCAACAGATATTGAATAGAACTGGGGGATTGGGTGGGCAAGCCTGCAGCGTCCCATCCTAGGGCAAAGAATTGCTGGCCAGCCAGGCCCAGCACTCACCTGTACGAACCCTGCCTGTATATCTGAGGGCCCAAATACAAGGACTTTGCTCCCGGGGCAGAGTCTCGCTTGACGGGAGCACAGAGCGGTGAATCAGGCATTGAGGGCCAGCGCACCTTACCCGTGGCTCTCTCCAATATCTCGCCGTTAAAATCAACACCCGGGAATAATCAGGAGCACAAGGTATCCAGCGTGATGACCTCCGACCTGCGCTGTCACTGGGTGAGACGCAGAACCAGGATGGGAGAGCCACAATGTCGGTACTAGAAACACTTGGGATCTCTGAGCGATGATGGCATTTCGTTTTTTGGCTGGTTTTTTTAGCCGGTGTCATGGTGAAGGCCAATAGACACAATTAGGTACCACTGATGCAGGCAAACGGACATCCAGACTGAAGGATGAACTATTCTAATGTACATTGATTGAGTGAGGATCAATAGTTGATGATCAGGAAAACACACGGGCTAGAATTTCCTCTCAAATTGCCCATTTACCGTCCAGTTACCACCCGTTTTGAGAAAAAATGGAAATTAGCATCCGTTACCGCCGCTACCGCCCCCGATTAGCACCGGCGGTAAATTGGGCCCACCATTACCCGCCGCTACCACCCAGTCACCACCGTTACCACCCCCAATTAGCGGCGGTGGTAATTTTGGACGCCCGTCACCACAGTTACCGGTCCCGATTAGCGTGGCGATAATTTGGGCCACCCATTACCGCCGCCGATGCTGCAAAGCCCCCGCCCACTTTGCAGATCCCAAACAGTCGGAAAATTCCCTCCCAGCCTGAAATTCCATTAAAATGTGTTTTTAAGGCCCGCTACCGCCCGTTAACGCAGCGCTGGATACCGCCCATTGCTGGAGGACTGACCTGACTTGGGCCCAGCGACATCACTCCCTCCATTTTGCTGCAGCTTCACAGTGGCCCAGAAGATGTGGATAATGAAGTAAAGCCATTGTTGATGCAAATGTAATGATATGTGCTGTACATATTAACAGATATGTGAGGTTTGTTCAGCATGACCAGAACTACTGTACTGAAGTGATTCTATGCGGATAATGAACTTTTGTATCATTTGAATGTGATTGGGAGAACTTTTCTTCAGTCGGCTTTGGGCTGACATATATGCGGAGATCCTGCTATAAATTGGTTGTGTGTTCGCCGATTGACACTTGGACTCTGTGGTGGACGGAACATCACCTCACCAACGTGCAAACATTGTATCAGCAAATCTATGAAGGATTGTGACCTGTAAAAGCCTTGCAAATGATTGGACAGTGCAATAAAAAAGTTCTCCTATTCTAACGGCTATTCAAAGAGGCTCGTTGTCTCAGACCCAGACCAGGCACTGAATTCACTCCCAGTACAGGATTGGAGAGAGAAAGGGGCTCACTGTCCCACACCGAGGTGGGAGGGGTTGTGTCCACGCAATGGGGGCTCATCCAAGTCACTGTGTGTACATAACGGCCCGAGGGGGGGGGGGTCACTGTGTGTACATAACGGCCCGAGGGGGGGGCTCACTGGGTGTACATAACGGCCCGAGGGGGGGTCACTGGGTGTACATAACGACCCGAGGGGGGTTCACTGTGTGTACATCCAAGTAACCATACTTCACGGGGCTTGACAGTGTGGCCATGGGGCTATCCAGCTGTAGCAGGCGTCACACTGTAATATATGCCCCGGTGAGGATGCTCACAGGTTGCTGGAGCTGTTGCGTGATGTTCACAAGACTCGGGGAAACCCCAGTCAGTTGGGTCTGGGCCATCCAGGATAAGGTCTGAGTTTACAAGGGACGTCCTCAATCACACATTTACAGTTGTCTTTCATAAAAGTTGTCAATGTCCCAGGAGTGAGTGAGGCACAGCACAATAATGGTTTCATTGAATAAAATTTTATCTAAAAGTAGTAATTTTTTAAAACGTCAACAAAGTAATAAAATAACATATTTTTGAAGAATATAAATTCTCACAACAACAAACATTATAAAGAACAAACAACAACAACAACAACAGTATAAACAGCACGGAAAAGACCCTGCCCCCTCCCACAATTCTACCTGCGCCCACCTTTCCCAACACCTTTCCCCAATCCCCCCTGACCCTTGACCCTGACCCCCTCCTCCTCCTCCTCCCACTAACAATCCCCCTGGCCCTGCCCACGTGGGGACCACAACATTCTGCACCAGCACGGCACCTCCATTTATTCTTGTTATTATTATTCTTTTTCACATATATGATTATTATTACTTACATTATGAGTTATATTCTTATATAATATTATATAATTGTGAAAATTGTAAAGAATGCTCAGAAATCCAGCAAATGCTCCCAGCCTCGGCCCCGTTTAAAACAGCCTCCAACGGGCAGGCAGAGCGGGCAGTACAAACAATCAAACAGAGCCTTAAACGAGTCACAGAAGGCTCACTCCAAACCCGCCTGTCCCGAGTACTGCTCAGCTACCGCACGAGACTCTACTCGCTCACAGGGGTGCCCCCGGCTGAGCTACTCATGAAAAGGACACTTAAAACCTGACTCCCGCTGGTTCACCCCAACCTGCATGATCAGGTAGAGAGCAGGCAGCAGCAACAAAATGTAAACGATGGTCGCATCACTGTGACACGGGAAATTGATCTGAATGACCCTGTGTATGTGCTAAACTATGGACATGGTCCCAAGTGGATCGTGGGCACGGTGATAGCTAAAGAAGGGAGTAGGGTGTTTGTAGTCAAACTAGACAATGGACAAATTTGCAGAAAGCACCTGGACCAAACGAGGCTGCGGTTCACAGACTGCCCTGAACAACCCACAGCAGACACCACCTTTTTCGAGCTCACAACACACACCCAAAGGATCAACGACACCACGCCGGACCAGGAAATTGAACCCATCACACCCAACAGCCCAGCAAGGCCAGACTCACCCAGCAGCCCTGCAGGGCCAACAACACGCCAGCCCAGCGAGGGCACAGCCAACACACCAGAACAGACATTTGTACCGAGGCGGTCCACCAGGGAAAGAAAGGCTCCCGACCGCCTCACTTTGTAAATAGTTTTCACTTTGACTTTGGGGGTGGAGGGATGTTGTGTATCTGTAAAGCATGCACTCCCATGTTCCGCCACCAGGGAGAGCACCCCCTGTAGTCCCAAAGGATTCCAGCATCCCTTGGGAGCACTGTATATAAGCAGACCCATAAGGCATGTTACTCACTCTGGAGTGTCTTAATAAAGACCGAGGTCACTGTTTAACCTCCCTGTGTGCAGTCTCATCTGTGTTAGGAGCACAATAGATTCAATAGTAACTTTCAAAAGGGAATTGGATAAATACGTGAAGGGATAAAATTGATCGGGTAATGGGGAAAGAGCAGGGGAGTAGGATTAATTGGTCAGCTCTATCAAAGGCCGAATGGTCTCTTGCTATGCTGTATCGTTCTATGTTTCTATGATTCTAACTAGTTTGAATATGCAGGAAGATTGTACTGATCTATATATCTTATTTATCATTATCATTAAGTAACAGATTTCTGTAAGATTTCACCAACTTGGAAAAGTGCAAGTCTATTTTCACATGAGAAATAGGTCACCTTATCTATCCAAGGCAGGCTAGATTATGCAAATCCTATATTAATATATAGTTTATTAATATATAGTTCACGTTGGACATGTATCCATTGTGGAGCTGAAATAAGGCACCTCAGTTGTGATTTCTGAAAAAAAAAATTAGTGGTCAAACAACATTCATTCACTCGCCAAGGCCTCTTCAGCAACACCTCCCAAACCCGCGGCCTCTACCACCTAGAAGGACAAGGGCAGCAGGCGCATGGGAACACCACCACCTGCAAGTTCCCCTCCAAGTTACACACCATCCTGACTTGGAAATACATCGCTGGGTCAAAATCCTGGAACTCCCTCCCTAACAGCACTGTGGGAGCACCTTCACCACACGGACTGCAACGGTTCAAGAAGGCAGCTCACCACCACCTTCTCAAGTGTAATTAGGGATGGGCAATAAATGCCAGCCTTGCCAGCGACTCCCACATCTTATGAAATCATTTTTTTTAAATCAGCACTCCGTCTCAGGAGAGAAGGTAGGAGAAATTATTATACACAAAGAGTTGTTGGAGCATGGAATACTTTGTCACTGCGAATAATTGAGGCAAAGATCATTGCATCTTTAAAGGGAAATGGGAGTAAATACTTGAAGCAGAAGAAGAGATGGGGAAAGAGCAAGACAATGGAATTAGTTTTAAATCATTCTAGCAATGAGCCAGCACAGACACATGAGTTTAATGGTTTTCTTCTGTGCTGTAAACTTCTATACTTCTTTGATAACCAACATGATTCAAAAAGGGTCCTTCATCTTATTGTCGAATCTTGCTGTGTGAAAATTGGTGCCACATGAAACCCTTTGAGTCTTTCAGAGAAGTCCGGTTTAAATGCAAGATGTTCCTTTCTTTCTTTTGAACTGAATTATTAATGAACTGTTAGGGGGAGAAATTATTTCGGGCGTTAACTTTTAACATTTTGAAAAGTTAGCACCAGGCGCAAACGAATCCTAACTTCTTCTAAATTGGGCTTTAGCACCCCAAGGAAGGAAAGGCGGTAAATCAAGCGCTAATGACCTCAGTGGGGCGCTGCAGGGGCGTTAACAGCAAAGTGCTACCAAATTTCAGGTGATTTGTATTCAGCAATCATCCTTCAATCCTTCACATTGGCTCATTCCAGCTCTTAAAGGGGAGGTTATATCAAGCTGCAGCTGCACATTTTCACCAGTGCTGCGTTTGAGGTTTACTTCCATCATTCTGGCTTTTGACTGTCCATTACTGCCCAGAATAGAATCCCAGGGCTAAAAATTGAAGCTATTAGCACAACCTGTTAGTGCTTGCGAGGGCGCTGCAGGGGCACTAAAGGGTTATCGCCCGCGAGCAGCGATATTAGCGCCACTCATGAACTTCAATAGGGCTTTAGCGGTGGCGCTAATAATTAGCACCAGGGAACATTGTGCTGGTGTGGAACTCCCCAGTAGCACTACGGAAACCAACATCAATTTTCTCGCCTGCCTTACCGCCCGCCGCTAATCTCGCCAGAGAAAGCTGGCATGCAGAGCTGTCCTGGGGCACTAATGAAAGGGATGAATTTATAAGGTAGGTTTTAGAGATTTTATTTAACTTTATGATTCTACTTTATTTGGTGTTCCTCATGTGTTAATTATTTGAATTGCAATGTTGTTTAAGTTTTAATTTTTTTAACAGCTAACCTCCCCTTTGAGCACTTGGATACCGGGGTACATTAGCGGCAGAACTTCAGTAGCGCTACCGGCTTAGCGCCCTGAGAGAAGTGAACACTTCCCTTAGAGCTCCGCTCCACTTTTAGGGCGCTAAAATGAATATGGAGAAAGCCGGCGCTAAATATCAGCCAGCATTAAACTTAGCAGCCAGGCGATGTTAGCACCGCAAAATGGTCGGTAATCAATTTTTCCCCCATAGAATCATAGAATAGTTACAGTAGAGAAGGAGGCCATTCAGCCCATCAACCAGTGCTGGCTCTCTGCAAGAGCACCTCAGCTAGTCCCACTCCTCCACCCTTTCCCCGTAACCCTGAAAACATGTTTTTCCTTTAGACAATGATAAGGTGTTATTGGGGCAGAAAATCCAGCCCACTTTCTCCCTGACCTTCTTGTGAACTGGTTTCTCTGTTCCCATGACGTTGCCAACCTCCAAAGACCCTCTGTGATTCTGTCACGACTCTCACTCCTCATTATCCTGTCACGTCACTAACAAGTATTTATCTCTCAGTTCATTTTGTAAAGTATAGTATTCTCTCAATTCATCAGGAAAATATTTAAAAACTTAGGCCACCCCTCTTCAGCAATCCTGATAATGATTTGTAACCGCTTCCTCCAAGGACTATATTCCATTCTCCCAGTTTCTCTGTGTCTGTCATATCTGTCTGACGATGCCACCTTCTACACCAGTGTTTCCTTTTGTATGTCTTCCTTTTTCCTCAAACTGAGGATTCCGCTCCAGCGTGGTTGACATGGCCCTCAACCGTGTCCATCCCATTTCCTGCACTTCCGCTCTCACCCCTTCCCCTCCCTCCCAGAACCACGATAGAGTTCCCCGTGTCCTCACCTTCCATCTCACCAGCCTCCACATTCAATGGATCATCCTCCGCCATTTCCGCCACCTCCAGCATGATCCCATCACCAAACACATCCTCCCTTCCCCTGCCCATGGCACCTTCCCGTGCAAGCGCAGGAGATGCAACACCTGCCCTTTTACCACCTCCCTTTCCACCGTGCAGGGCCCCAAATACTCCTTCCAGGTGAAACAACAATTTAATTGTATTTCTTTCAATTTACTGTACTGTATTCGTTGCTCACGATGTGGTCTCCTCTACATTGGAGAGCAAATACAGATTGGGCTATCACTTTGTTGAATACCTCTGTTCAGTCCGTAAGCGTGACCCCGAGCTTCCGGTTACTTGTCACTTTAATTCCCTGCTGCACTCCCACTCTGACCTCTCTGTCCTCAGACTGTTACACTGCTTTCTTTCTTACACTGTAAGCTCGAAGAACAGCACCTCATCTTTCGATTAAGCACTTTACAACCTTCTGGACTCAACATCAAGTTCAACTATTTCAGACCATAACGTCTGCCCACATTTTTTGGACAGCAGTTGCTAGTGATTTTGCTGTTGCCATTTACACTTCCTCGAGATCCATCTTTTGTTTCTTTACTTGTGCCATTACCGTCTCCTTTCACCTCGCACCATCATCCCTTTTGTCATTTAATCTCTCCTGCCTTCCACCCTATCACAGACCTTCCCTTTTATTCTTCCCTCCCCTCCCCCTTTCCCTGCCTCTGTACTTGCTTAAAACCTGTCACATCTCTAACTTTTTCCAGTTCTGTTGAAAGGTCATCGACTTGAAACGTTAACTCGGTTTTTCTCCCCACAGATGCTGCCTGACCCGCTGAGTATTTCCTGCATCGTCTGTTTTCACTGCACTATATTAAAGTTTGGCTTTGAGACCTGAGGTAAATAATGTGATCCCTTTTACCGGAAGTTTTGGTGCCGGTTTACCAGTTTCTCAGCTGTTATTCCTCCCATTTCTGTTTGGCTGCAAGCGTGGAACACGAGTGAGTAGGTGACCAGCTGCGGTTGGGCTCTGCTTGGACGCACAAGAGTGAGAAGGGGAAAGCATCTCTTTTCACCACATTCACTCAACAATCTGTCTGTAAACAGTTGAATATGATGTTGAACTAAAGCATTCCTGAGATGAAGCTCATTGATTTACATCTCAGTGAATCAGGATTAAGTTGGTGGAGCAGATGTCCACAAAGGCAGATGTACCAATGAATGACATAGGGTGCTGCTGAGTTAGAATCCTCAAAGGTCGCAACTTGAGTGTGTGCAGTTCCAATGATCATGACTCCATTGGCACGCGACTATTTTTATTTCTAAACAGCCGTGTTTAATGTACTATGGGCAAGGGAGGAATTCCTCTCTTACTGTAGAGGGCAGTCCCCAGCCATTTTCATGAAAGCATTATGTTGGCGATACACATCACTGCCACTGACGCTGCATCTGACCTTACAGTACTTGGTATAATTGGAAGGATTCTTTAGGTAGCAGTATCCATCAACTGAAGCAGACTTCCATCAGGAACACCATTAAGTCTTATTTTAAAAGTTATGAGGAAAGAATATAAAGAAATTAATGGGAAGACATCTTGTAACTAGTTACCTCCTCAACCGTCTTCTCCCTGTGGCTGAAGAGCTCCTCCGAGTCACAATGCGGATTCCGTCCACTACGGGGTACAATGGACATAATCTTCACGGCGCGACAACTGCAAGAGAAATGTAGGGAACAGCACCAACCCTTGTACATGGCCTTCTTTGACCTCACAAAGGCCTTTGACACTATTAACCGCGAGGGACTATGGAGCGTCCTCCTCCGTTTCGGCTGCCCCACAAAATTTGGCGCCATCTTCCACCTGCTCCATGAAGACATGCAAGCCGTGATCCTGACCGATGGATCCACCACAGACCCATTCCACGTCCGGGCCGGGGTCAAGCAGGGTGGCATCATCGCGCCTACCCGCTTCTCCATCTTCCTCGCTGCAATGTTCCATCTCGTGCTCAACCAGGTCCCCGCTGGAGTGGAACTAAACTATAGAATCAGTGGGAACCTGTTCAACATCGTGTGCCGCCCCGACCTGTGTGAGAACACCACCGCAGGTCGGGGCGATAAATAGAGCTGGAGCGTCAGGCCCTGGAACATTGTGGGCGAAGGTGTGGCGAATGAGGGTACGGGGCCCAAAAGAGCCGAGGGCCCAGGGGCAGCACGGGCCAGCCCACACTGCGATATGTGTGCGCACTAGGCCCGTGCAGCAGAGCAGGTCTCCAGTCATCCTGGTTCAATCTTTGCCACTGGATAAAGGCCTAGCTCTGTCAAGCTCGTGTGGTGGCTGATATGCAACGGTCACCACACGTTAAAAAAATCCACGCACAGGCATCTTGCAGCCCCTCAATTGGAGTTCAGGACTGGAACATCGGGTCCTTCATTGAAATAATCTGTGAACTCATGTGGAAGCAAGTCACCCTTGCTCGAGGGACCGCCTATGCCTGACAGATCTATGAAGCTATGAACATGCAAAACTGACAGACAGGAAAAGACCAGCTGCTCTGTCAACCCTGCCCCATACACCATGCTGGCCGGGCCAGCAAAGCATGGGAACAGTAGCATAGTGGTTATGTTACTGGACTCGTAATCCAGAGACCTGAACTAATGATCTGTGGACATGAGTTCAAATCTCACCATGGCAGCTGGGGAACTTAAATTCAATTAAATAAATAACCTGGAATAAAAAAAGTTAGTCTCAGTAATGTTAACCATGAAACTACTGGATTGTTATGAAAAAAAACATCTGGTTCACGAATGTCCTGGGGAAGGAAATCTGCCACCCTTACCTGGTCTGGCCTATATGTGACTCCAGACCCACAGCAATCTGGTTGACTCTTAACTGCCCTCTGCAATGGCCTAGCACCAAACTGCTACAACAAGGTCAGCACCGTGGGAGCACTTTCATCTCACGGACTGCAACGGTTCAAGGCGGTGGCTCACCTCCACCTTCTCAAGGGCAATTAGGGACGGGCAATAAAGGCCGGCCTTGACAGCAATGCCCACATCCCATGAATGAATAAAAAAAATAACTGGGATTTGCAGAAGGCAATCTGATTCCAATTTTAATCTTATTTAATGATAATGCGCTGCGGTGAACAAAGGATATTGGTGATGCTTTATTCTTCTGTATTTTCTTAAAATGATATCTGTCAGTGATATCTGCCTTGCTCCTGGTTCAACCCTTACACCAACAGCGGCAGTGGCCAGTAACAGGTGGGAAGGCACTGAGGGTCACGGGCACCAAGGCTGTTGTTGCTGCCAGCCTAATTGTCCATTTATGAGCCCAGCAATTCAAAGTACAAGTCCATGTGTCATCTGTGCGATGCTCTCCCACTGCCCGTGTTTATAGGGTCTTCCAGCTCAGCCATGCCCTCGACTGTCAGGAACTGCTGCTGGTAGGTCTCTGTTGAGAGAAAGCTCTCACTGCTATGGAGATTGGTTCCGAGACTCCTCTGGAATCCACTTAACCTCGTGGAGGAACTTTACAGGAACCATTGCTCGAGTCTCAGGTGCCTCTACAGGCGAACCTTCTGGGCACCAACTCCCCTGCTCTTGTTTAAATAGTACCATGGGATCTTTTATGTCTACCTGAGGGAGCAGACAATGCCTCAATTTAACGTCTCATCCGAAGGACAGCACTTCAGACAGGGCAGCACTCCCTCGGTATTGCACTGAAGTGCCAGCCTAGATTTTTGTGCTCAAGTCTCTGGAGTGGGATGTGAACCCACAAACTTCTGACTCAGAGGCAAGAGTGCTACCCACATTTGATAACTAGAGTAAAATCCTGTGATGTGTTGATGTGGCTGTTAATTAATGCAGACGTGCAAAATATCTGAGGTATCTTATTGCTTCTCAACGTGAGTGCCAGTTCACATTTTGCCGTGCATTTGTGAATTTAGCAACATTTTAAAAATAGAAGTTAACAGAATAGCTGTACAAATGAATATACAGATACATTTCCTTATACAAGTAATGTAAAAGGATGGGGGTTATTGGAACTTAAACTTCCCGATGGGCACTGCCGGCAAATCTGGCTCGGAAAGTACCTCAATAATCTTTACATAAATCTTGCATGAGGTTGACATTGTTCTCTTGATTGGTGCTTTTTCCACTGGATCAAAATCCACCCCTTCCATCAAGGGTGCTGTGGCTCCCATATGTACAATCTACATGATGCACCGCTGCAATTCATCAATGCTATTACAGCACCTCCCTCCCTCCTCTGTGACGTCGAATACTGACAAGGACAAGAGTAGCAGCAGTGTACGAATATCGTCACTTACAAATTTTCCTCCAAGTCACACACCATAAAACCTGAACCTATATCGCTGTTCTTTCATCATTGCTTGGTCAATATACTGCAATTTCCCACCCAACACCACTGCAGGAGCAGTGACATCACTAGAACTAGAGCATCTATGGTGCCCGAGAGCAGGGACAGAACGGGGGGTATAAAGGATCAGCGGGGAGGGGAGACAGAGCGGGGACAGAGCGGGGGGAGTATAAAGGATCAGCGGGGAGGGGGAACAGAGCTGGGACAAAGCAAGGGGGGTATAAAGGATCAGCGGGGAGGGGAGGCAGAGCGGGAACAGAGCGGCGGGGGGTATAAAGGATCAGCGGGGAGGGGGAACAGAGCCGGGACAGAGCGAGGGGGGGGGTATAAAGGATCAGCGGGGAGGGGGGACAGAGCGGGGGAGTATAAAGGATCAGCGGGGAGGGGGGACAGTGCGGGGACAGAGCGAGGGGGTATAAAGGATCAGCGGGGAGGGGGGACAGTGCGGGAACAGAGCGAGGGGTGGTATGAAGGATCAGCGGGGAGGGGGGACTGAGCGGGGGGGTATATAGGATCAGCGGGGAGGGGGGACAGCGGGGACAGAGCGAGGGGCGGTATAAAGGATCAGCGGGGAGGGGAGACAGAGCGAGGGGGTATAAAGGATCAGCGGGGAGGGGAGACAGAGTGGGGACAGAGCGAGGGACGGTATAAAGGATCAGCGGGGAGGGGAGACAGAGTGGGGACAGAGCGAGGGACGGTATAAAGGATCAGCGGGGAGGGGGGACAGAGCGAGGGTTGGTATAAAGGATCAGCGGGGAGGGGAGACAGAGTGGGGACAGAGCGAGGGGCGGTATAAAGGATCAGCGGGGAGGGGGGACAGAGCGAGGGGCGGTATAAAGGATCAGCGGGGCGGGGAGACAGAGTGGGGGGGGGTATAAAGGATCAGCGGGGAGGGGGAACAGAGCCGGGACAGAGCGGGGGGGGTATAAAGGATAAGCGGGGAGGGGAGACAGAGCGGGGGTGTGTAAAGGTGCAGTGCTCTACGGTGTCCGAGAGCAGGGACAGAACAGGGGGTATAAAGGATCAGCGGGGAGGGGAGACAGAGCGGGGGGGTATAAAGGATCAGCGGGGAGGGGGAACAGAGCCGGGACAAAGCGAGGAGGGTATAAAGGATCAGCGGGGAGGGGAGGCAGAGCGGCGGGGGGTATAAAGGATAGGCGGGGAGAGGGAACAGAGCCGGGACAGAGCGAGGGGGTGGGGGGGGCGGCGATATGAAGGATCAGCGGGGGGGGGGGGGAGGCGGAGAAACACAAGGAGTGATAGCTGGTAACTGATTGGTTGGTAAAGTTCACATTGTTTTTCTTTGCTAGTCAGGTTCGGGGCGGGTGAGTATCACTGTTTATTTTTGTCTGTGCAGGGCAGCTGTGGAATGCACATCCTGTGCCATGTGGGAATCCTGGACGCTTCTCGTGACCTGGACGACCACATGTACAGGAAATGTCGCCAGCTACGGCAGCTCGAGATCTACGGCAGCTCGAGATCTGTGTTTCGGAGCTTGAGCGGCAGCTGTGGAGTCACTGAGGTGCATCCGCGAGACTGAGAGCAATGTGGATAGCACGCTTCTAGGGGTAGTCACCCCGCAGCTTAAGTGTGTGCAGGCAAAGAGGGAATGGGTGACCTCCAGACAGAAGAGGAGGACCAGGCAGATGGTGCAGGAGTCCCCTGAGTGCATCTCGCTCTCCAACCAGTATTCTGTTCTGAGTACTGATGAGGGCAATGGTTCCTCTGGCTCAGCTACCCTGGAGCCAGGGTCAAGGATGTCACCGAGTGGCTGCAGGGCATTCTGGGGGGAGAGGGTGAACAGCCAGAGGTCGTGGTCCATATCGGTACCAACAATATAGGTAGAAAGAGGGTTGAGGTTCTGCAGGCAGATTTTAGGGAGCTAGGAGAGAGATTAAAGAGCAGGACCTCAAAGATAGTAATCTCCGGATTACTCCCAGTCTTATGCTAGTGAGTACAGAAATAGGAGGGTAGAGCAGATGAATGCGTGGCTGGAGAGATGGTGCAGGCGGGAGGGCTTTAGATTCTTGAGGCATTGGGACTGTTTCTGGGGGAGCTGGGACCTGTACAAACCAGACGGGTTGCACCTCAACAGAGCCGGGACCAATATCCTCGCGGGGGGGAATTTGCTAGTGCTGTTGGGGAGGGTTTGAACTAACTTGGCAGGGGGATGGGAACCTGAAATAGATTCAGAAGGGAGAGAAGCAAAGCTGGAATTGCAAAGCAGAAATTTAGAAAGTGGATTTGCAAGGCAGAGGAAATAAAGGTTAGAAAATAGACAACAAGGGAGTTTGGCAGTGAAAAATTGTAGATACTTCAATGCAATGAGTACAGGGAATAAGGCAGATGAGCTGAGAGCACAGATAGACACTCGGGAGTATGATATTACAGCTTTTACTGAGACATGGCTGAAAGAAGGGCAGGTATGGCAGCTCAACATTCCTGGTTACAGGGTTTTCAGACGGGATAGTGAGGGGGATAAAAAAGGAGGGGTTGCAGTATTGATTAAAGAAACAATTACAGCTGTGAGGAGGGATGGTTTGTTGGAAGGATCATCAAATGAGGCCATATGGGTTGAATTGAAGAAGAAAGGGGCGACCACAATGCTGGGAATGTACTATACAATCCCAAACAATCAGAGGGAGATAGAAGAGCAAATATGTAGGCAAATTTCTGAGAAGTGCAAAAACTACAGGGCAGTAATAGGGGATTTCACATACCCGAATATTAACTGGGATAGAATTAGTGTGAACAGTATAGAAGTGCAAAATTCCTAAAATGCATTCAGGAGAACTTTTTTAGCCAGTAGGTAGCAAGCCCAACAAGGGAGGGGGTAGTTCTGGACTTAGTTTTAGGGAATGAAGCTGGGCAGGTGGAAGGGGTATCCGTGGGAGAGCATTTTGGTGCTAGTGACGATAATTCAATTCGATTTAGAGTAGTTATGGAAAAGGACAAAGATAGACCAGGAATAAAGATTTTCAACTGGGGGAAAGCCAGATGTGATTTAGCCGAAGTGGACTGGAAACAGCTACTTGAAGGTAAATCAGAGCAGTGGGAGCCATTGAAGGAGGAGATCTTGAGGGTTCAGAGCAAGTATGTTCCCTTAAAGAAAAAGGGTGGGATTAACAAATCTAGAGCCCTCTAGATGTCAAGGGATATAAAGGGTAGGATAAAAAACAGAAGGCTTATGACAGATACTGAGGACTCAATACTGCAGAAACCCTAGAGGAGGATAGAAAGTCCAGGGTGAAATTAAAAAAGAAATTAGGAAAGCAAAGAGACAGCATGAAAACATTTTGACAAGTAAAATCAAGGAAAACTCAAAGATGTTTCATAAATACATTAGGAGCAAGAGGATAACTAAAGAAAGAGTACAGCCTATTAGAGACCATAAAGGAAATTTGTGTGTGGAAGCGGAAGACATGGGTATGGTTCTTAATGAATACTTTGTGCCTATTTTCACAAAAGAGAGGGGCGATGCAGACATTGCAATCAGGGAGGAGGAGTGTGAAATATTAGATTAAATAAACATAGTGAGAGCGGCAGTATTAAGGGATTTAGCAACTTTGAAAGTGGATAAATCCCCAGGCCTGGATGAAATGTATCCCAGGCGGTTAAGAGAAGCAAGAGAGGAAATAACAGAGGCTCTGACCATCATTTTCCAATCCTCTCTGGCTCCAGGTGTGGTGCCAGAGGACTGGAGGACTGCTAAATTTGTACTGGAGAAAGGGACAGACCGAGTAATTACAGGCCAGTCAGCCTAACCTCAGTAGTGGGAAAATTATTCGAAAAAATTCTGAGGGACAGGATAAATCTTAATTTATAAAGACACGGATTAATCAAGGACAGTCAGCATGGATTTGTTAAGGGAAGGTTGTGTCTGACTAAATTGATAGAATTTTTTGAAGAGGTAACAAAGAGGGTCAATGATGGCAGTGCATATGATGTAGGCTATATGGATTTTAGCGAGGCTTTTGATAAGGTCCCACATGGCAGACTGGTCATGAAAGTAAAATCCCATGGGATCCAAGACAAAGTAGAAAGTTGGATCCAAAATTGGCTCAGAGGTAGGAAGCAAAGGGGTAATGGTTGATGGATGTTTTTGGGACTGGAAGGCTGTTTCCAATGGGGTCCCATAGGGTTCAGCACTAGGTCCCTTGCTTTTTGTGGTATATATCAATGATTTAGACTTGAATGTAGGGGGTATGGTTAAGAAGTTTGAAGATGATACAACAATTGGCTGTGTGGTTGATAATGAAGAAGAAAGCTGTAGACTGCAGGAAGATATCAATGTACTGGTCAGGTGGGCGGAACAGTGGCAAATGAAATTTAATCCGGAGAAGTGAGGTAATGCATTTGGGGAGTGCTAACAAGGCAAGGGAATACACGTTAAATGGTAGGACACTGAGAAGTGTAGAGGAACAAAGGGACCTTGGAGTGCATGTTCACAGATCCCTGAAGGTTGCAGGCCAGGTAGATAAGGTGGTTAATAAGGCATACGGAATACTTGCCTTTATTAGCCGAGGCATAGAATACAAGAGCAGGGAGGTTATGCTTGAACTGTATAAAACACTGGTTAGGCCACAGCTGGAGTACTGCGTGCAGTTCTGGTCACCAAATTACAGGAAGGATGTGACACAAAAGCAAAATACTGCGGATGCTGGAATCTGAAATAAAAACAGAGAAGGCCGAAAATCTCAGCGGGTCAGGCAACATCTGTGGAGAGAAAAACAAAGTTAACTTTTCGGGTCAACGACCCTTCGTCAGAACTGGCGAATGTTCAAAAGGAGCACATTCTTAAGCACTGAAAGGGGGAGGGGAAGAAAGAATAAAAGGGAAGGTCTGTGATAGGGTGGAAGGCAGGAGATATTAGAGAGACAAAAGGGATGATGGGCCGAATTCAAATGGTAATGACAGGAGGTAGAAAAGGTTAATCTGGATAGGGTGTGAATGGCAGTGTAATGACCAGCTTGGGAGGGCAGGGGATGGGGTGCGAGGGGGGAGGGAGCCAAAGATGGCCAGAGTTTATGCTCTGAAATTGTTGAACTCGATGTTGAGTACAAAAGGCTGTAAAATGTCTAAATGAAAGATGAGGTGCTGTTCCTCGAGCTTGCGTTGAGCTTCATTGGAACAGTGTGGGAGGCCGAGGACGGAGAGGTCAGAGTAGGAATGAAGCAGAGACTTAAAGTGACCGGCGACTGGAAGCTCAGGGCCACGCTTACGGACTGAACGGAGGTGTTCAGCAAAGCGGTCACCCAATCTGCCCTTGGTCTCCCCAGTGTAGAGGAGACCACATCGTGAGCAGCGAATACAGTATATTAAATTGAAAGAAGTACAAGTAAATCATTGTTTCACCTGGAAGGTGTATTTGGGGCCCTGGATAGTGGGAAGGGAGGAGGTAAAAGGGCAGGTGTTCTATATCCTGCGGGAAGATGTGATTGCACTAGAGAGGGTACAGAGGAGATTTACCACGATGGTGCCTGGACTGGAGAATTTTAGCTATGAGGAAAGATTGGATAGGCTGGGTTTGTTTTCTTTGGAACCGAGGAGGCTGAGGGGAGACCTTATTGAGGTGTATAAAATTATGAGGGGCTTAGATAGAGTGGATAGGACAGACCTATTTCCCTTAGCAGAAGGGTCAATAACCAGGGGGCATAGATTTAAAGTAATTGGTAGGAGGTTTAGAGGGGATTTGAGGGGGAACTTTTACACCCAGAGGGTGGTGGGGGTCTGGAACTCACTGCCTGAAAGAGTGATAGAGGCAGAAACCGTCACCACATGTAAAAAGTACTTGGATGTGCACCTGAAGTGCTGTAACCTGCAGGGCTACGGACCAAGAGCTGGAAAGTGGGATTAGGCTGGGTGGCTCTTTGTCAGCCGGCGCGGGCACGTTGGTCCGAAATGGCCTCCTTCCATGCTGTAATTTTTTATGATTCTATGAATAACAGCGCTTCTTGAAGAAGGCCCACCACCACCTTCTCAGGGCAACTAAGGATGGGCAATAAATTTAAGAAAAAATTACAAATCTGTGCGATTTGCTGAAGCATCAAACATCAAACAATGGGATAGTATTGCCAATGGTCTTCAAGGCAACCATAGCCTCTACTTTAGCTCTGGCTCCTTCCAGGCTAGCACAGGAAACAGCAGTAGCATCAACCAGTTTGCTGTCCATAGATCTATGAAGCAGCTGGCTGATGCTGTTTTCTGTTTTCCTAATTGAACAACATCCACAACATGAGATGGTTATATGATTTCACTAGACTGCAAGAAGTGTTTGATGAAAAGCCAGCAGAAGAGCAGAGCCACAAGTAACAGCACCACCAGAGTCAGGAATGGGGCTGGACATCATAGTGCGGCTGTAGGTAGTGAAGAGTGACAACATGAACTGGAGAGGGGTGAGAAGATTGTCAGCATGAACTGGAGGAGGGAGAACAAATACATTGCCACAAAAATATGCAATTTGTTCACAAGCAATGAGGGAAAATCTATTAAGTTTTTGCCACAATCTTTTATTATTCATGTGATATAGAGCTCCGCCTAGTAGACTACTGCTCCACCTAGTGGACTACTGTGGCAATGCAATTGCTGCTGTAAATATAATAAAAGTCACATGATGCATTAGATCCATCTTATAGTCTGTGTGTTTGTGATGTCATAAGGAATATATCACATTGGCGATGAGGATGGGATTTCTGGATTCCCTAGCTGAACTTTTTGTTGATGTATGATCCAGCCAACCAACAGAGCGACTTTGCGAGGTTCTTTGTTTTACAGCACAGCTAAAAATCAAAGGTAAATTACAAGCACACTTAGCTGAAATGAAGAGTCCAGATGACCACACCTATGGCAATAATAGAGTGCTTGGGTGAGTTCCATCGCGATCGAGAGATTATGGGGAGCGGTTAGAAATGTTTTTCACCGCAAATAGTATCGTCGAAGTCCCCGATGATGAAAACCGTAACTGGGTGGTGTTAGAAAGAAAACGGGCTATTTTCTTGACGAATGCAGGCCCAGAGGTGTATAAAACCCTGAAAAGGACACGCCACTGATGGAGATTGCATTACAGTCCTGAATCCGTGGAAATTGCTGAAAGTTATTGTTTTGGAACATATGATCAATTAATTGACGAGAGTATCGGCGAGTACATTGTAGCTTTAAAAAGGCTATCCATTCACTGTCATTTCGTAAACTTTCAGGACCTAGCATTGCCTGACCACTTTGTTTGTGGGATGAAAAATGAAGCAATCAGAAGAAAGTTGTTGACAATCCCTAACTTGACTTTTGATTTAGTTTGTCAGACAGCTATGTCGATGGATATGGCCGACCAATACTCCCGAGCATTTCGCACCATTTCCAGTCACCAGACAACCGAGATGAATCGCCTACAGGTTAAAGGTAAAAGGCAGTTGGGCCCCAAGGCTTCAGCAACTGGCCAAGGTAACAGCGCATTGAAGCCGTGCTATCGGTGTCTGGGATAACACCTTGCTAAAAGCTGTCCATATGTGAAGGCAGTGTTTCTTCTGCAAGAAAACTGGGCACTTATGAAAGCATGCCGACTGAAGAGTAAACCAACTTTCATTGCTATAAGTAGAAATTGCCCGACACTAGCATTGAAGAGAAGTAACAGGACAAGGAGGTTTTGGAGATACACATCATCAGGAGCACAAGGGTATCTAACAATGATTCGTGAAGTATCGTCATCGATGTAGACGTTGCAGGAACCAGGATATCCATGGAAATCGACACTGGTGCATCAGTGAGCATAGTAATGGAATCACTAGATCTCAACAAATTGAGTGATTTTCCACTGGAAAAGTCAAAGAAAGAGCAGCAAGGCTACTCAGGAGAGCAAATCCCTGTGGTAGGACCTATCAGCGTACCGGTGAAATACAGGATCAGTTTCAGAGCTTGCCTCTCTTAGTAGTGACAGGAGACAAGCCTGCCTTAATAAGTAGACATTGGTTGGGATCACTGAACCTGGATTGGAATGAGATTTTTTGTGTTGAAATGAGATTTGCATCGAAAGATGACATCATCAAGAAGTATCCAAAGGTATTCTGCGAAACAGGCAGTCCGATCCAAGGCTTCAAGTCGAGTGTCAGGGTACATAAGGACGCTAGACCAGTTTACTGCAAACCACGTCCCATACTATATGCACTCAAGGAGAAAGTTGAGCAAGAACTCAAAAGTGTAGAGACTGAGAACATTTTATCTCTGAGGTAGATCTAAGTAATTGGGCTACACCCATTGTTGTATTACCTAAGTCAGATGGTAAGGTAAGGTTGTGTGGTGATTATAAGGTAACCGTAAACCAAGTTATCGAGGATAATCTGCCCAATACATTGATTATATTTTACCTACAGATGTGGAAGGAGTTGAAAGTTGGAATGATTCAATTATTTCTGATGAGTCAGATAATCTTGTTACAAGTAGCAAATCCTACATCAGATTTACGAGAAACAAGTCAAAAAGAAAGTCAGAATTTAAGTCTGAGTCCAAGTATTTGTAGTACTCTTTTTTCCATGTTTGGAATGGAAACAATTGAGGTTCCATAGCTGCAGGAGTTCTTAAAGTGGATGTTTTTTTAACTCAGGTCATTTCCTCCTGAATTTTCTTCTATTCAACAAGAGGGTCATTGAATCTTACAGCATAGAAGAGAGCTATTCGGCCCGTTGTGCCTGTGCTGGTTCTTTGCTAGAGCTGTTCAATTTCGACCCACACCCCAGGTTTTTCCCCATAACCCTGCATTTAGTCCTCTTCATGTCCAATTGCCTTTGGAAAATTCCTATGGTGTTGATTCCACCACACTTTCAGGCAGTGCGTTCCAGATCTTAACAACCCTCTCTCTGTCTCCTCATTCCCCTCTAGCTCTTTTGCCAATTATTTTAAATCTATGACCTCTGGTTACCGCCGTACTTGCTCTATCAAATCCCTCATCATTTGGAATGCTTCTGTTAGGTCTCCCCTTAACCTTCTCTGCTCTAAGGAGAACAATCCCAGCTTCTCCAATCTCTCCACATAACTGAAGTGCCTCATCCCTGGTATCCTGGTAAACCACCTCTGTGCCCTCTTCAAGGCCTTGACATCCTTCCTAAAGTGTGTTGTCCAGAATTGGACACAATACTCCAGCTGGGGCCTAACCCGTGATATGTAAAGGTTTAGCATAACTTCCTTGTTTTTGTATTCAATTATCCTAGTTACAAAGCCAAGTATCCCTTATGTTTTCTTAACTGCCTTATCAACTTGCCCTGCCACCAGCTCCTTCTGTTCCTGCACCGCCCCTCAAAATAGCATCATTTCGATTATAAAACAGAAAATAAAGACAGCAAAACAGACCAATAATATACCCTACCATAGAAAAGTGCAGATTTTCTTTTGCTTAAATATTCATAAAAACGGAAAATATATTTTTTAATAAAAAGAGCAAGATTCAAATATCCTTTTTTAAAATTATTTTCCTCTAACCAGTATGAAATAAAAACAGAAAATGAAAATAGTACTATTTAGATGATACTGCCGCTCCATATTGTTCCTCCCAAAGTACATCACTTCCACCTTATCTGCATTAAATTGCATCTGCCACATGTCTGCCTATTTCACCAATCTGTCTATTTTGTAAGGTTGCAAATGTGATCCTGCTATTCAAGAAAGGAGGGAGAGAGAAAACAGGGAAATGTCTCAAAGCGCTTTACAGTCAATGAAATACTTTTGGAGTGTAGTCACTGTTGTAATGTGGAAAATCCAACTTGTGTATCCAAGTTTGTTGACGATGCAAAGCTAGGTGATAAAGCTTTATAAAAAGGAAAAGAATGGCTAAAGTAAATGTTGGTCCCTTAGAGGATGAGACCAGGGAATTAATAATGGGGGAACATGGAAATGGCAGAAACTCTGAACAAATATTTTGTATCAGTCTTTACGGTAGAGCACACTAACAATATTCCAACAGTGGAAATTCAAGGGGCTATAGGGGGTAGGAACTTAACACAATCACAATCACTAAAGAGGCAGTGCTCAGTAAGATAATGGGACTAAAGGCAGATAAATCCTAATGCACCTGATGGCTTGCATCCTAGGGTCTTAAGAGAAGTAGCGGCAGGGATAGTGGATACATTGGTTGTAATTCACCAACATGCCCTGGATTCTGGGGAAGTCCCAGCAGATTGGAAAACTGCAAATGTAATGCCCCTATTTAAAAAAGGAGGCAGGCAAAAAGCAGGAAACTATATATCAGTTCGCCTAACATCTGTGGTTGGGAAAATGTTGGAGTCCATTATTAAAGAAGCACTAGCAGGATATTTAGAAAAGCAAAATTCGGTCAGGCAGAGTCAGCATGGATTTATGAAGGGGAAGTCATGTTTGACAAATTTGCTGGAGTTCTTTGAGGATGTAACGAACAGGATGGATAAAGGGGAACCAGTGGATGTGGTGTATTTGGTCTTCAAGAAGGCATTTGACAACGTGCCACATAAAAGGTTACTGCACAAGATAAAAGTTCACGGGGTTGGGAGTAATATATTAGCATGGATAGAGGATTAGCTAACTAACAGAGAACAGATAGTCGGGATAAATGGTTCATTCTCTGGTTGGCAACCAATAACTAGTGGGGTGCCGCAGGGATCAGTGCTGGGACCACAACTATTTACAATCTACATTAACGACTTGGAAGAAGGGACTGAGTTTGCTGACGATACAAAGATGGGAGGAAAAGCAATGTGTGAGGAGGATACAAAAAATCTGCAAAAGGACATAGCCAGGCTAAATGAGTGGGCAAAAATTTGGCAGATGGATTATAATGTCGGAAAGTGTGAGGTCATGCACTTTGGCAGAAAAAAATCAAAGAGCAAGTTATTATTTAAATAGAGAAAGATTGCAAAGTGCGGGACCTGGGAGTACTTGTGCATGAAACAAAAAAGGATAGTATGGTACAGCAAGTGATCAGGAAGGCCAATGTTATCTTGGCCTTTATTGCAAAGGGGATGGAGTATAAAAGCAGGGAAATCTTGCTATAAGGTATTGGTGAGGCCACACCTGGAATACTGTGTGCAGTTTTGGTTCCCATATTTTCAAAAGAATATACTTGCTTTGAAGGCAGTTCAGAAAAGGTTCACTAGGTTGATTCCGGGGATGAGGGAGTTGACTTATGAGGAAAGGTTGAGTAGGTTGGGCTTCTACTCATTGGCATTCAGAAGAATCAGAGGTGATCTTTATTACTAGAGTGTAGAAGCACTCCATTCTACTAGAGTGTAGAATGACTCCACGAGGTAAGATATTGCACTTGAACTGTTGAGACCTTAGTCCATTTATTGCAGCTCCTGAATGAGGGTACAGTAAGGTGAGCTCCCTTTTATACTTGGTTACCTGCAGTGTGCAGCTGACCCCTAGGTCTCCACCAGTTGCACCCTCTGGGGGTACAGGCATAGTGTATACAGTGTGAAGGTACATTCAGTGGTCTTATGTAACTGTACATTGAGTGTACAGGATATATACATAGATTATACATACACAACATCACTCCCCTTGGGGATTTGAGTGGGTTCTGGGTGTGATCCATGTGTGTCCATTGCTACATACATCCATTTTCCTCCCCCATATATAGACCATGTGTGTGGCTCGACATCTGCATTTGCATACATGTACAGAGAAAAAAAAATAGGATTAATTACATTACTGTTTGGGTTTAGCAGTAGTGGAGCAAGTACATATTACAGGCAAGGTACATGCGTGGTATTACAGTCTTGCCCCTGGGGTGTAAGTGCAGTTGGGTGAAGACGCTAGTTCCAGAGTAACCGGACTGTGTCCAGGTTGACTGATGGTGGCGCTGCGCTCCCTGCCAGTTGGATGGGCTCGGATCGCTCACCTGGCTGGGTCTCAGGGCCTTTGCCGTTGCCTAGTGGTGGGCAGAGCCACAGGAATGTGTGGCCTCCCTGTCCTTTGAGGGCTGCAGGGTGCAGCCCTTCAGCGGTAGTGGGAGCCTGGTCACCCCAGGTCCCGTCGGGAGGGCTGGAGGGTGCTGGCTTCCTGCTCCCGGTACTGGTCCTGGTGGCCAGAGAGGTAGAGCCGATCAGGGGCAGGGTACCGGTAGTGGTGCCTGTGCTGTCCGCTGATCGCTGGCCCTGCAGTGGGTATGCTCCCTCTGTGTGTGGCCACACTCCCTGGGGCATCACATTGGTCCCTGAGGCGCAGGCTACATGATCGGGTAGCCTGCTGGACCTGGGTGCTTCCAATGGGAGGTTGCCCTTGGTTTTGTCGGCGTACATGTAGAACCTGGCATCACACATCATTTCTTCACTTACATTGGTTCCAACCGCAATCACCCAACTCGAAATTGTTAGTTGTCTTTACATATTCTCATTTGTCAATTACATCTTTTCCATGTATACTACCGGCATCGCTGTTCAAAGGTATATTTAGATACTTGCATTTGTTAGTTACATCTTTTCCATGTATCCTACCGGCATCACTGTTCAAAGGTACATTTAGATACTTGCATTTGTTAATTACATCCTTTACATATGTATCACCAGCATCGCTGTACAAAGAGTGTAACTGTCCCTTTAATTGTGCTGGGTTGCCGGTCTCCTTTAAGAGGGCCTTGCAATCTTTACCCCAGTCCAGTTCGCTGCTCAGCTCACGTGTTGCCCCTCGTGGTCTGGTCGCAGCCATCTTGATTTCAGGCGCTTCACCTCGTGGGCTGATGCCATCTTCTTTCTCTCCACGAGGTGGGCTGCGGTGATCCTTTTCTCCCCAGGTTGTGCCACGGAAGCCGGGAAGTTACCTTCTGCGCCGATCTTCTTCCTACAGAGCCCTGCCACTGGAGCCCTGAAAGTGAGGTCGGGCCGTTTGGGTTGGATCATCTCGCCGTTGGGTTGTGCGGTCTGTGTCGTCGCCGCGCAGTCGAGTTGGACGGTAGGATCTTCAGGTGCTGTGATGGATCCAAATTTGAGGCCACACAGGACGTCGATCACCAGGGCCTGGAGGCTTTCCCAGCTCCAACCGATTAGATTTGTTTTATCCATCTTCTTCCCAGCAGCCAGCGTTGGACCATCACCAGCAACGATCCACAAAGGTAGCTTGTGCATCGCGCCATCGTAGGACACCTGGATATCCATGCTGCCAACGACTGGGATGGTGTTGGTTGTGTAGGTAAGCAGCTTCACCTGGATCGGGAGCATTTTAGGTCATTCGACTGGATTGTCCCAGAGTTTCTCGAAGGCCAGCCGATTCATCAGCGATTGACTCGCCCTTGTGTCGACCTCCATCGAGACTGGAACACCGTTGATTTCAACTTCCATTTTCAACGGAGAACTCTCGGTGGAGCAGGTAAACACTCCATACACCTCATCACGGGGCTGAGCTGCCTCCTGGACTCTCTCTACATCTTCATCAGCGCTGGAGCCCGGGTGATCAGCCAACTCCTCAGTGACTCGGTGAGTAAAATTTCTTTTGTACATTCGCTGGAGATGGCCTTTCGTGTTACAACCTTTGCAGTATAGTCTTTGTAGTGGCACTGGTGGGCACTGTGATTTCCTCCACAGCGCCAGCATGGGGTTGGCCAGTTGGCCCCATGTGGCGGACTCAGGGTTGCGGGATTCAGGGTAGCAGTTTTGCCTCTAAAGGGCGACAGTCGATTCACTGTACTTGCCGGGTTAGAGTCCTGGGGGTGAGTCATCGTCCTCTTGGAATCGCAGGCCGAGGCCACGAACGCCTGGCTGACGTTAATTGTTTTCCGCAGGGTGACCGTGGTATCCACAGAGAGCAGCCTGTGGAGGAGGCCCTCGTGGCTGATTCCAGTAACAAAGATATCCCTTGGTGCTTCAGTGAGATGGTTGCCAAAATTACACGGTGCAGCCATTCATCTCAGGTCTGCAGCATATTTTGCGATTTCTTGGCCTTCGGGCCGCCGGTGTGTGTAAAACCGGTGTCTGGCTGTGAGAATGCTCTCTTTAGGTTTGAGCTGCGCATATGTTTTGGTTGTCGTCTTCGCTGGGGCTAGCAGGTCCCTGACAAGGCCATGGACAGTGGGTCCACAACTGCTGAGCAGGATAGCTCTGCACTTATCAGCCAGCGAGGTCGGTGTGTCTCCAGCCAGGTCATTCACGATGTAAGAGTGTTCGAGCCTTTCCACAAAGGCATCCCAATCTTCCCCATCAGCGAATTGTTGAAAGTTGCCAAGGTACGTGGAAATTCGTAATCTCATCGCCAGTTATTGTGTCTGTAACCACTCTAGTAATGACTCCACGAGGTAAGGTATTGCACTTGAACTGTTGTGACCTTAGTCCATTTATTGCAGCTCCTGAATGAGGGTACAGCATGGTGACTCCCTTTTATACTCGGTTACCTGCAGTGTGCAGGTGACCCCTAGGTCTCCACCAGTTGTACCCTCTGGTGGTACAGGTATAGTGTATACAGTGTGAAGATATATTCAGTGGTCTTATGTAACTACATTGAGTGTACAGGGTATATACATATATTATTAATACACAACAATCTTATCGAAACGTATAAGATTATGAGGGGGCTTGACAAGTTGGATGCAGAGAGGTCCACTGATAGGGGAGACTAGAACTAGAGGGCATGATCTCAGATTAAGGGGCCGCCCATTTAAAACAGAGATGGAGAAATTTCTTCTCTCAGAGGGTTCTAAATCTGTGGAATTCGCTGCCTCAGAGAGCTGTGGAAGCTGGGACATTAAATAAATTTAAGACAGAAATAGACAGTTTCTTAAATGATAAGGGGTTATGGGGAGCAGGCGGGGAAGTGGACCTGAGTCCATGATCGGATCAGCCATGATCGGATTAAATAGCGGAGCAGGCTTGAGAGGCCGTATGGCCTACTCCTGCTCCTATTTCTTATATTCTTATGTTCTTATGTAAAGTAATCTGTGAGGAAGACACAAAGAGGCTGCAAAGGTATATAGACAGGTTAAGTGAGTGGGCAATTAGGTGGCAGATAGAGTATAATGTAGGTAAATATCAGGTTATTCACTTCGGTAGGAAGAATAGAAAAACTAAAAAACAATTTAAATGGTGAGAAACTATTAAATGTTGGTGTTCAGAGACATTTAGGTGTCCTAGTACACGAAACACAGAAAGCTAGCATGCAGGTACAGCAAGCAATCAGGAAGGCAATGGGTATGTTGGCCTTTATTGCAAGGGGGTTGGAGTATAAGAGTAACAAAGTCTTGCTACTGTGCACAGTTTAGGTCTCCTTATCTAAGGAAGGATATACTTGCCTTATAGGCGTGCAACAAAGGTTCACTCGATTGATTCCTGGGATGAGAGGGTTGTCCTATGAGGAGAGATTGAGTAGAATGGGCCTAAAATCTCTGGAGTTTCGAAGAAAGAGAGGTGATCTCATTGAAACATATCGGATTGTGAGGGGAACTGACATGGTTGGAGCATCTACAACTCGGGGGCTCAGACTCAGGATGAGGGAATCGGCCTTTTCAGATTGAGATGAGGAGGAATTTCTTCACTTAGACGGTTGTGTACCTTGGGAATTCTCTGCCCCAAAGCGCTGTGAATGCTCAGTCAGTGAGTATATTCAAGGCTGAGATAAATAGATTTTTGGACTCTTGGGAAATCAAGGGATATGGGGATCGGGCGGGAAAGTGGAGTTGAGGTTGAAGATCAGCCATGATCTTATTGAATGTTGGAGCAGGCTCGAGGGGCCATATGGTCTACTTCTCCTTCTAATTCTTAAGTTCTTATGGCCTCCTTAGGTCTACTACTATCCGGTTCACTATTTACTACGTTGCCAAGTTTTGTGACATCCACAAGCTTCAAAATTGTACTCCTGATACCCAAGTCTAGATCATTTTATAATAACAAGGAAAACAATGATCCTAATACACCTAGGAGCCCCCACTGCATGCCTCTCTCCTGTCAGAAATACATCCGTTCACCATAACTCTCTGCTTCCTATCCCTTAGCCAATTACCACTGTCTCTTTACTCCCATGTGCTTCTATTTTCCAAATAAGTCTGATAGAAAAGAAAGCAAGACCTGCATTTATACAGCATCTTTCACGACCACCAGACATCTCAAAATGCTTTATAGCCAATGAAGTACTTTTGAAGTTTAATCGCTGTTTTAATGTGGGAAACGCAGCAGCCAATTTGTGCACAGCAAGCTCCCACAAACAGCAATGTGATAATAATCAGATATAATCTGTTTTGTTATCTTGATAGAGGGATAAATATTGGCCAGGACACCAGGGATAACTCCCCTGCTCTTTTTTGTAATAGTGCCATGGGATCTTTTACGTCCACCTGAGAGAGCAGAAGGGGGCTCAGCTTAATGTCTCATCCGAAAGATGTCACCTCCGACAGTGCAGCGCTCCCTCAGCACTGCACTGGGGGGTCATCCTAGATTTATGTGCTCAGGTCCCTGGAGTGGGACTTGAACCCACAACCTTCTGACTCAGAGGTGAGAGTGCTGCCCACTGACACTACTGTTATTTGGTACTTCACCAAATGTCTTTTGAAAGTCCATGAGCCTGAACTTGGTCGAAGCCAAGGCCCGCCCAAGTGTTGCCCAAAGGACCGTTGATGGCCGCCGAGAGACCGGGTGGTACTTTGCCAAGAAGATTCCTCTAAAAGAAGTGGCAGTACCGCCTGGTGGAAAAATAACGGCTTACGCCGTCAATCTGGACGGCAGCGGGAGGGAGCTCTCAATCTCGGCGGCAAATACGCTTGCCGTCCAAGTGCCACCGAGGATGGAGTCGGGTCCCAGGGGGGTGGAGGAGCTGAAAATAAATTATCAAAAAAAACACCTAAACACCTTGAGGGGACCCCATCCAGGTAAGACGCTGTAAAAATGTTTTTTTAACGATGTTCACTAACTTTTTTTTGCAGGTCTTCGTACTTACCATCGGGGTTAGACCTGCCTCCATGCAGCGGTCCTTCCCCCTGCTCTCGCCGATTCCCGCCGACTCCCGCCCGCAACAATCTGGCAGCCGTCAGCGGACGGTTCCCGGCGGTAGTTCCCTCCCGCCTGCTGCAGCCTGAGTGGAAGCTGGCACAGAGGGGAGACCGGCAGCAGAACTCGGCGGCAGCAGACGGCAAGGCCACCAATATCGGGGCCCATATATACAACATCCACTGCACTACCTTCATCAACCCTCTCTGTTACTTCATCAAAGAACTCAATCAGATTAGTCAGACATTATGGGAGTTAAATGAGATAACAAGCATGGGGATCGTGGTGTGCGATTAACCCGCGCCCGTTAATTGCGCTGCAGACATCACGTTAATTTCGTGCTGACTGGTGTTTTAAATGATTGCTGTGTGCAGCCAGCTCTATCTGAGCTCTTCATTGGCTGCACGTATCAGCAGGGGGCCTGATATCGCGAGTGGCTAGTGCTACTTAAAGGTAGCCTGCATCTCTCAAAGGGGAGGTCCACTGTTGCTGTAAGAATTGGTGGGGAATTCTTTGAAGAGTGAATCTGTGCTGCGATACCTTGAGCAATGGCTGAACATGGGAGATAGCGAGCAGCAAGTTTTTCTGGCAATGCACTGGAGGTGGTGGTTCAAGGCATGGAGAGAAGGAGAGACATCCTGTATCCACAGGGGGCAGGAGGCCCTCCAGACACATGCTCAGGAGGCAGTGGGAAGAAGTAGCAATGGAGGTCAATGCCAGGAGTGTAGCTCCAAGAACATGGATGCAGTGCAGGAAGAAGTTCAACTATTTGACATGAGCTGTTAAAGTGAGTGAGTTCAATCTTCAAATGGCGTATCCTACCAACTACACCACTAGACTCATCCACGGTACAATTCACTACACCAACAATCTATCCATCAGCACTCAACCCTTCAATTCATCTGCTTTACCTCACCCTCATACACTTAGCCCTGTTGCAAGCCTCACACCCACAACTCACATCTCGCGCACACTGGTAGCTATTCAACCATGACAGCCACATCACACAAATATGTTGCAAAACACTCACTGACACACTTCCCTCTTTCTAACAGGAGGCAGCAGAAAAGAACTGGAGGAGGACTACCACACTCACATGTTTTAGGAGACAGCGCTAGCCATCATAAGGGGCATCACTGAGACCATGGCCACTGATGGGGTTGGAGTGATCAATGACGAGGGTATCAATATACCCAATCTTCCTTCTCTCATTCCACTTCTCCCTCATCCTACAGATGCCAACTTGCCAGAGAGTGAGGTCACTAGTTCTGCTGCAGAGAGGTCAGATGAGGACTGTAATGTATTTGTTTCATGGGTCCTTTGCTCAAGAATTCATAGCCACACATTGCTATTAAGAACTAGTTGGTTTATGAGTAAAAGGTTTAACAATTGCACTATAAATTACCAGTTCATCCCCAAGGCTCACAACCACCTGTCTCATCGTGGATGCCCAAACCGAACTGGCTGGGGTTTTATTCAGTCTTGTGAACATCACGTGACTGGCTAAGGCACTCGCAACTCAGCAGCTCTACCAACCTGTGAGCATACTCACAGGTGTACACATTACAAGGATACTGATGGCTAGGCTACAGAAGAAGGCTGATGGGTGTATGCAACCTAATACTTGGGTGCACTGGAAAGCCTGCTAGAAAGCCTGCACCCAATGTCAAAGAGCACGGAGAACTCCAGCTTGGCACAGGGCTTTGCACAGAGCTTGGAGCCCAGCCTTTTCAACGTGGAACGGGTGGTCACTTCCATCAGCACACCTGTGGAACCCACCATGATGTGGGGTATGATGACCGATGTCACAGCTTCCATTGCAGCACAAACAGCTTCCATCAAAGGTGGTCTGAATGCTGCAGTGCAAGCTCAGACTGCTGCCATCATTGCTCTGGATACCAATGTTCATAGGGGCTTCCAGGGTGTCACAGTAGTCCAGCACTCTGTTCTCCAACAGATCAGTAGGATTGCTGAGGCACTGACCTGGGGGAGTGGCAGTGCTCCATGGAACACAAACCTGCTGTCCTCGCTCAGGGTGACAGCATTCCTGCTCCCACTCCTGTCACTCGGCCAGTGCCCTTGCTGTTGTCTGTCAGCCAGCCAGCCCAGACTGCTACAGCCCAGGCCAAGATGGTGCAGTCTGTCGCCGGGCCTTCTAAGCCTAGAGCTTTTTGGTGTCGCCCTCCAAGGCCATCTACAGTCTCCTCAATTGAAGGTCAGCAGCCTTCCACCAGCCTTGCTGCAGCCACCGGGGTAGTGCCCTTCACTAGGATAGACAAAGGCACATGGAAGACAGGCCTTAAGGGCAGAAAGGGGCTGTCCACGTTGTAACCTCCCTTCCTCTTCCTGTTCATCCACTTCCTGTTGCACTTCCTCCCCCCTCCTCCTCCTGTGCCTCCTGCTCCTCGTGCTCCTGCTCCTCAGCTTCTCACCTGATAGGTGGTGGCAAGGGCTGCTCCCTCATAATGGCCAGGTTGTGCAGCATGCTGCATACTACCACAAATCTTGATACTTGCTCAGTGGAATACTGCAGGGCTCCTCCAGAGTGGTCCAGGCAGTGGAAGCGTTGCTGGAGGTCACCGATGGTGTGCTCTATAATGTTCCTTGTGGCAGCGTGGCTCCCAATGTAGACCTGCTGTGCACTTGCGTGTGGATTCCAGACCAGAGTCCTGAGCCATGACATGAGTGGATAACCCTTGTCGCTCAGTCGCCAACCTTTGACTTGCCATGGTGGGTCAAGTGCAGCTGGCACAGAGGACTGGCGCAGAATGAAGGAATCATGACTGTTGCCAGCATACTGAGCATTCATCTGTATTAAAAAAATGGCCGAGTTTACATGAGGTGCACGCAGGGCAATTTGCGTGCAATCAATGGGACCCTGTACCATGGGGAAGCCTGCAATACACGCAAAACCTCGTGCTTGCTCTGCCGGCTTGTCTCTGGCGAGAGGGAATGTCATGAAGCCATCTCTCTGTGTATAGAGAGACTCAGTGACCTCCCTTGTACAGCAGTGCACTGCAAACCACGAGATGTTGCTTATACCTCCAGCAGCAGCCTGGATGGAACCAGATGCATAAAGGTTAGGAGCCCCGGTCACCTTGACAGCCACAGGCAATGTGGTCTCTGCCCTGCTTTCAGGTTGCAGTTGTGGCTGCAGCAATTGGCAGAATTCAGTCATGACCTCTTTAGTGAAGCAAAGACGACGCAAGCATTGATCGACGCTGAAGTTGAGGTAAGAGAATTGCACCCTAAGGTCGTCTGCATATATGGCCCCCTGTTAAGAGCCCTTCTCCCCCTCCCTCTTCTAGCAGCTTGTTCTGCTCTGCGTGGCCTCTCTTCATTCTCCTAGGCCTGCTCAACTCCAAGAGGAAGATCTACCAGGCCACCCATGTCTGGAAGCAAATTGTTTCATCACAAGCTTTTAAATCACCAAAAAAGTACTTAAGCACCAGCCAGACTATTAGTTCTTGTAGACTATTGAAACTTTAGTCAAATGTAGAAAAGTTTCAAAAATGTGTAGAATTGCACCAACAGCCAGAAGAAATAATCCAATAACAAACCTGTAAATAGTTCATGATCTCTTTAAGTAGCGCAGGTGGGGGAGGGGGTCCTTCATGCCCCTTAACGTCATGTTCCGTTGTGCAAGGTTAACACTGGGTGTTGGCTGGAGTGTGACATTCGAAAAAGGCAGCGCTGGTGTCAAATCAGCGTTGCACATTGATTGACGTCATAATCTGCTGGCGGTCATTCAGTGCGCGTTCATAAACCCCTTTACCAAGATGGCGTCCTGTGCACTTCCCATCGGAAGTGTGCGCGCGCCTCTCACAACCCACTTTAGGAGCATTAGGTGGCCGATTAGCACCTAAAAAATGGGCGTTACACAGTCCAATTTCTCTTGCCATGTTTGTAAGGGACAGGCTGGATGGACCAGCAGGTCTTTCCTTGTCTGTCATTTTTCATATGTTTGTATGTAAGTCTAACAAGATCCTCGAGGCCAGCATTTATTACCCATCCATAATTGCACTTGAGAAGGTGGTGGTGAGCCATTTTCTTAAACCGTTGCATTCCATGTAGTGAAGGCCACAGTGCTGTTAGGGAGGGAGTTCCAGGATTTTATCCCAGCGACGATGATGGAACGCTGCTATATTTCCAAGTCAGGATGGTGTGTGACTTGCAAGGGAAACGTGGAGGTGGTGGTGTTCCCATGCGCCTGCTGCCCTTGTTCTTCTAGGTGGTAGAGGCCGTGGCTTTGGGAGGTGCTACTGGAGAAGCCCTGGTGAGTGTCTGCGATGTATCTGGTAGATGGTACACACTGCAGGGAGTGAATGTTTATGGTGGTGGATGGGGTGCCAATCAAGTAGGTTGCTTTGTCCTGGATGGTGTTGTTGGAGCTGCACTCATCCAGGTAAGTGGAGAGTATTCCATCACACTCCTGCCTTGTGCCTTGTAGATGGTGGAAAGGCTTTGGAGAGTCAGGAGGTGAGACACTCGCCACAGAATAACGAGCCTCTGACCTGCTCTTGTTGCCACAATATTTATGTGGTTGTTCCAGTTAAGTTTCTGGTCAATGGTGACCCCCAGGATGTTGATGGTGGGGGATTCGTCGATGTTAATGCCATTGAATGTCAAAAGGCAGTGATTAGACTCTCACTTGTTGGAGATAATCATTGCCTGGCACTTGTGTGGCGCGAATGTTACTTGAAACTTATCAACACAAGCCTGAAGGTTGTCCAGGTCTTGCTGCATGCTAGCATGGACTGCTTCATTATCTGAGGAGTTGCGAATGGAACTGAACACTGTGCAGATATCAGAGAACAGCCCCACTTCTGACCTTATGATGGAGGGAAGGTCATTGATAAAGCAGCTGAAGATGGTTGGGCCTCGGACACTGTCCTGAGGAACTTCTGCAGCAATGTCCTGGGGCTGTGATGATTGACCTCCAACCACCACAACCATCTCCCTTTGTGCTAGATTTGACTCCAGCCAGTGAAGAGTTTTCCCCTGATCCCTATTGACCAGTTTTACTAGGGCTACTTGATGCCACATTTGGTCACATGCTGCCTTGATGTCGAGGGCAGTCACTCTCACCTCACCTCTGGAATTCAGCTCTTTTGTCCATGTATGTAATGAGGTCTGCACGGAACCCAAACTGGGCTTGGGTGAGCAAGTTATTGATGAGCAAGTGTTGCTTGATAGCACTGTTGACGACACCTTCCATCACTTTGCTGATGATTGAAAGCAGACTAATGGGGTAGTTAATTGGTCGGGTTGGATTTGCCCTGTTTTGTGTGGACAGGACATAACTGGGCAGTTTTCCACATTGTCGGATAGATACCAGTGTTGTAGCTATCCTCGAACATCTTGGCTAGTTCTGGAGCACAAGTCTTCAGCACAACAGTAGGATGTTGTCAGGCCCATAGCCTTTGCTGTATCCAATGCGCTCAGCTGTATCTTGACATCACGTGGAGTGAATCTAATTGGCTGAAGACTGGCTTCTGTGATGGTGGGGATCTTACGAGGAAGCCAATATGGATCATGCACTTGGCACTTCTGGCTGAAGATGGTTGAAAATACTTCAGCCGTGTCTTTTGCACTCATGTGCTGGGCTTCGCCATCATTGAGAATGGGGATATTCATGGAGCCTCCTCCTCCTCCCGCTGATTAGTTGTCCACCACCATTCATGAATGGATGTGGCAGGACTGCAGAGCTTTTATCTGGTCCATTGATTGTGGGATCGCTTAGCTCTATTTATACCATGCTGCTTCCACTGTTTAGCATGCATGTAGTCCTGTGTTGCAGCTTTCCCAGGTTGGCATCTCATTTTTAGGTATGCCTGGTGCTGCTCCTGGCATGCTCTTCTGCACTCCTCATTGAACCAGGGTTGGTCCTCTGGCTTGATGGTAATAATAGAGTGAGGGATATGCCGGGCCACGAGGTTCCAGATTGTGGTGGAATACAATTCTGCTGTTGCTGATGGCCCACAGTGCCTCATGGGTGCCCAATTTTGAGCTGCTAGATCTGTTCTGAATCTATCCCATTTAGCATGGTGATAGTGCCACACAACACGATGGAGGGTATCCTTAGTCTGAAGACAGGACTTCATCTCCACAATGACTGTCTGATGACCTCTCTCCCATCTGTATACTATTGTGCCACCACCTCTGGTGGGTCTGTTCTGTCGGTGGGACAGTACATACCCAGGGATGGTAGAGTGAAGGGGGCAAAATTCGTGGGAAACCCCCCCCCCCCAGTGTTTGGACTCATTGGAAAGGAAATTTAATTTGGAACTATCTACCAGAAAGTTTGAAATCCTAAAGTACACATGGAAGAAACTTGAACTTTAATCGAAGTTGGGATTTTACGAGACAAATTTTGTCTGTGTGGGCCGGGCTAAAGAACTAAAGGATGGCTATCCTATAAAGAAACCAGTTTTAGTATCGAAGCTATCTGTGTATTGAAACTAGAGTAAATTGTCTGGAGAATTATGGATACTCGGAAATCCTTCTCCACAGGAGAAATTAACATAGCAACAATTAACCCCGAGACAGCTAACCATCAGCCTGAATTTGGAAAGCCATTTCAGCATATGCATAACAAACAAAGGCCCATCCAGCCCGCATGAAAAAAAACCCAAGCACAAACAGACATTGCAAATACCAAGCTAATATTTCCATCAAGAAACAGATTTCGAAGATCGGCACACCCGTTAACATTTTAATGAGCCCGCCAAACTATGATAAAGAATTATCGGGCCCACTAAAATTAAACAAAGAATTCTGGACTGATTTGGTGTGAAGATTAGGACAGCTCCAACAGTATAACTGGGCCATGTTTTAACAAAAGGTATGCTATGCAGATGCTACTACCTCAGAAGACAATGCTAGGGATGCTTAGCATCAAGAAGGGAGAGAGACCACCGCAGCAGTTGTAACTAACTTCTCCAGCCTCGACGTCCTGAAATCAGAAAAGGAAGGAAGAACATCACAATCATGACGGCAACCAACCACAGCCAACGTGGTATCACCAAAACCATCGCGATCGACCAACTTCGAAACAAAACTCCACAAGGAAGAAACCGAAGAATTGAAAGTTTCCACTCTACAATCTAAGTCCTGACTACCAACAGGTGAAGACATTACCTAAAGAGACTTTCAACCTATTTCTAATGAAAGAAAATGTGTACTTGCCCCATAAGTCCAAAACGCGCCCTACCGCATCAGCGGACACCACCCAACTGAAGATTACACAGTAAGACGTCTTCTCCAACGTTCGGGGTACGGCAAGCAGAACCTACAGAATCCAGCGAACCCCGAAATCACGAACTACCACCAACTGACCATAAAGGATTGGTAAGCATGGTCCCTTTTTGCCCTGGAGTCTAATCTAGTCAGCGTTAGGTATTGGGAGGTGGGAGGTGTATTATTCACTGTAACCCCTTTGAATGTGTGATGTACTGTTCTTTATTAGAGTAATTATAAGTTTGACATTACATTTTCTTGTCTTTAATAAAATCAAATTTTGTTTTGCACCAAACCAGTTGTCTCTTGCACTTTATCACATCCCCCAAATAAATCCAGAGTCTGGAACCCAAGGGAGTGGGAGCGATTCGAACTGCGCAGAAGGTCAGAGGTGAATCTGACCCCCGGGACCATCCCTTGCAAAATGGTGACCGTGGCAGGACTCTGGTATAAGGTGTGTGATGCAGAGAGCGCTGGTTTGGGAGAAAGAACCAAGATGGAAGAGAGGATTTCCTCCTATGTGTATAAGAAAGTGAATGTCACTAAAGAGTGGGTGCTTGGTCTATTGCATGCTGAGCATCCGGGAGACGCTGCAGCCCAGTGGACAGCAAGCAAGGACCATAAATAATCAGTAGAAAAGGTAATTTGTTTTGTCTACAGCAACAGGTCCAATTCCTAGACAAAACCATTGAGACACTACAGGCAAAATTATGGGAATGCGCAGAGACATCACAGGAAAGGGCTATGGCAGGAGAAAGGTTATGGGGAGAACTCCGTAAGGAAAAACAGGGAAAGGTTTAAGAACAGTCAGGACTATTTTCAGTGTCAGGTTACCAAGGCTAAAAATAATGAAAAGATACTGCGGGAGGAAAGCACTCGCCTCACTCTACAAGTAAAAGAGCTGGAGGAGAAATTAAGAGACGTACAGGCAGCATATAAAGTAGCTAGCACTAACGGGTTTGAGTCAGAAGACCACAGTCCCTGCCAGCAACAAATCAAAAGTTTAAGAACAGAAGAACATAAGAACATAAGAATTAGGAACAGGAGTAGGCCATCTAGTCCCTCGAGCCTGCTCCGCCATTCATGGCTGATCTGGTCATGGACTCAGCTCCACTTACCCGCCCGCTCCCCGTAACCCTTAATTCCCTTATTGGTTAAAAATCTATCTATTTGTGATTTGAATACATTCAATGAGCTAGCCTCAACTGCTTCCTTGGGCAGAGAATTCCACAGATTCACAACCCTCTGGGAGAAGAAATTCCTTCTCAACTCGGTTTTAAATTGGCTCCCCCGTATTTTGAGGCTGTGCCCCCCAGTTCTAGTCTCCCCGACCAGTGGAAACAACCTCTCTGCCTCTATCTTGTCTATCTCTTTCATTACTTTAAATGTTTCTATAAGATCACCCCTCATCCTTCTGAACTCCCAACGAGTAAAGACCCAGTCTACTCAATCTATCATCAAAAGGTAACCCGCTCATCTCCGGAATCAGCCAAGTGAATCGTCTCTGTACCCCCTCCAAAGCTAGTATATCCTTCCTTAAGAAAGTTGACCAAAACTGCACACAGTACTCCAGGTGCAGCCTCACCAAGTTGCAGAGGACTCCCTGCTTTTGTACTCCATCCCTCTCGCAATGAAGGCCAACATTCCATTCGCCTTCCTGATTACCTACTGCACCTGCAAACTAACTTTTTGGGATTCATGCACAAGGAACTTGGGGGGTGCCAGGACCGCCCTCCGGGAGCTGCCTGTCTTTTACAGGGAACTCATCAGGGTCTGGAACAAAGTCTCCACCAAGCGCAGCTCTCCGCCGGCTGGAGTGGCGGCCGTCCTGCAGGAGCCGCTGCTCGGGAATCCGTACCTCCACGACCGAGGTTTTATGTGGCGGTCGGAAGAGAGGGCTGTGGCTGGTGAGGTGACCAGGGTCAGGGACCTGCTCGATGGCGGAGGAGCGGGCTGGATGGCGCCAGACACGCTGGCGCGGCGCCTAAACTCTGCCAACGTCCGCCACGCGGCCGATGCCATCGAGTCGCTAAAAACAGCTCTGGGCCCTGACTCCGTTAGGTGCATCGAGGAGGCTCAAGCACGTGGGGAGATCCCGTCCGAACTGACCCCCGTCCGGACGGAATTCCTCATCGGCGCCAAACCCCGGAACCTCCCTTGGGGGCCGGCGCCTCACAACTTGAGCCGCCTCGGGGAAATCCCCTCCGTGCCTTTCAGTTCCGCGCGGAGGGGTTTCCTGTACGGGCTGCTCCTGCACACTCTCAACTTTGCCATCCTCGCCGGCCGTCCGGACACGCCATGGCGTACCATCTTGCCGTCCGGAGGAGGCGGGGGTCCCCGATGGAGGGCACTCTACGCAGGGGTCCTCCCACTATTCATCGGGGACTTGGCCTGGAGGGTGGTGCACGGAGCAGTGCCGTGCAATAAATTTTTAAGCCGGTTCACGGACTCCCAGGCCGCCTGCAATTTCTGCGGTCTGGAGGAGTCCGTGTTCCATGTTTTTATTGAGTGCACGAGGTTGCAACCCCTGTTCCATTATTTGAAGGGGCTGCTCCTGAAATTCTGGCTGCACTTCAGTCCCACTCTCCTGATCTTTGGGCACCCTGTGCGGAGGGGAGCGGGTAGGTCCGAAGGCCTCCTCGTAGGACTGCTCCTGGGCACGGCCAAGGGTGCCATCAGCCGGTCCAGGCAGCGGGCGGTCGAGGGGGTCGTTCAACCTGACTGCCTGCCTCTCTTCCGCTCTTACATCCGGTCCAGGGTGTCCTTGGAGATGGAGCACGCGGTGTCCACCGGTACACTCGCGGCCTTCCGCGAGAGGTGGGCACCGGAGGGACTGGAGTGCATCATCACGCCTGGCAACCAAATTTTAATTTGATTTTACGTTTTAAAGTTTAATTTGTTTACATTGCCGGTGCTTTTAGTGTCCCCCTCCCCTTTTATAGGGGGCACTGGAAAAATTTGATTTTAGCGCCCCAAAAAAAACCAAAAAAAAAAGGAAAAAAAAAGGGGCCTTGAAAATGTCTGCTGTGTCACCCAGGCGGGTGGCATGGTTTTAATGTTTATGTTTATTTTCAGGTAAACTCAAAAAGAGTTTCATGCACAAGGACCCCAAGGTCCCTCTACACCGCATCATGTTGTAATTTCTCCCCATTCAAATAATATTCCCTTTTTCTGGGTTTTTTTCCAAGGTGGATGACCTCACATTTTCCAACATTGTATTCCATCTGCCAAACCTTAGCCCATTCGCTTAACCTATCTAAATCTCTTTGCAGCCTCGCTGTGTCCTCTACACAACCCGCTTTCCCACTAATCTTTGTGTCATCTGCAAATTATGTTACACTACACTCTGTCCCCTCTTCCAGGTCATCTATGTATATTGTAAACAGTTGTGGTCCCAGCACCGATCCCTGTGGCACACCACTAACCACTGATTTCCAACCTGAAAAGGACCCCTTTATACCGACTCCCTGCTTTCTGTTAGCTAGCCAATTCTCTATCCATGCTAATACATTTCCTCTGACTCCGCATACCTTTATCTTCTGCAGTAACCTTTTGTGTGGCACCTTATCGAATGCCTTTTGGAAATCTAAATACACCACATCCATCGGTACACCTCTATCCACCATGCTCGTTATATCCTCAAAGAATTCCAGTAAATTAGTTAAACATGATTTCCCCTTCATGAATTAATGTTGCATCTGCTTGATTGCACTATTCCTATCTAGATGTCCCGCTATTTCTTCCTTAATGATAGCTTCAAGCATTTTCCCCACTACAGATGTTAAACTAACCGGCCTATAGTTACCTGTCTTTTGTCTGCCCCCTTTTTTAAACAGAGGCGTTACATTAGCTGCTTTCCAATCCACTGGTACCTCCCCAGAGTCCAGAGAATTTTGGTAGATTATAACGAATGCATCTGCTATAACTTCCGCCATCTCTTTTAATACCCTGGGATGCATTTCATCAGGACCAGGGGACTTGTCTACCTTGAATCCCATTAGCCTGTCCAGCACTACCCCCCTAGTGGTAGTGATTGTCTCAAGGTCCTCCCTTCCCACATTCCCGTGACCAGCAATTTTTGGCATGGTTTTTGTGTCTTCCACTGTGAAGACCAAAGCAAAATAATTGTTGAAGATCGCAACCCTTGCTCTGTCCAAGGCAAAAGGCATGGTATGCCTAATAAACCCGGGTACGGCCCGAGTAAACCTGGAAGAGAAGGAGGAAACTGTTCAACCACCACCTGTGGCGCCAGTGACTACACCGGTTCAGCAGCAGGAGGGGCGAACGAGTTGCGGGGCAGACAGGGACAGCCGACCACCACCACCTGTGGCGCCAAGTTTCAGCTCAGCTTGGCAGCAGGGAGGAGGGGTAGGCGAGCCAGAACAGGAAGGGCCAGAACCAGGGCCAATGTGCCCGGTCCGGCAACAAAAGTTTGGCCCACCCACCGGTGCTCGGGGTCTGGGGCCCCTGGAAACTCAGTTTGTGGTCCCCCACACTACCTAACAGCTTAGGGCTATGATAAGCCACCTGGGAAAGCTCACTCCAAAGGGAGATCCCTCGGTTCACTTTATGGAAGTGGAACAGGCAGGGAATATTAATGGGTGTGATGATGCCGAGATAGCAAAGATGCTCCTCCTCTCACTGGACGGCCAGCCGTACCAGTCTCACTCTGCCGAGAGCAAAAGGGGGCAGAAGATATGGGCTGTAATGATGGGAGTCCCTTCTCCAGAGCAGAAAAAACAGTGCAACTCACAGGGGAAACCCCACAGGCTTTCGCAGACAGGCTGTGGTCTGTGTACCAGAGCGCCTGTGGAGGAGACCTCAACCAAAATCACCTAAGCCAGGATGAGAGAGCCCACTGGCTCCGAAGCCTGGTGGCATACAGTTTACCATGAATAAGAACAAAGGCTGAGGCCTGGTTTGAATCAAGAGATTCCCAGGCCACCGAACAGGGAGTGGTCAGGCAACTGACCCTAGCCTACCGGAACGGCAGGGGGACGGAAGAGCACCCACCCAAGGGAAGGGTCCACGAAATCAGACCTAGTCAGGACAATAGGGAATGGCGTCACGAGGGAGGCAACCCCTCTGATACAAAACGTACCTGTTTTGGGTGCGGAAAGAGTGGGCACTGGAGAAAGGATTGTAGAAACCCATGGAAGAGTAGCGCAGGGAAGAGTTCTCCAGCCCCTGCCCAAAAGACCGAGACCGAGAAGCCAGTCCCTCCCCACTCATTTGATACCTTCCTGACTGCGCTCCGAACAATGCTCGATGGCTCTGGGAGGGTAGCCACTGCCACCGGTACCGGAATCCCATCTGTCCCATCCCAGCCAAAATAATGACTAGGACAGACGCAGCCTGTTCACCTGTGTTCCCTCGAGTATGATGCATGGGGGAGACCGACCGTTCAGATTGAAGTGGAAAGGGTGAAAGGGACTTACCTGCTGGATACCGGTGCCTCAAGCACCCTCGTCTATGCAGCTAACCCCGCCGCCTCACCTCTGTCTAGCGGGGTCCCCTACAGCTTGGTGGGTTTCACAGGCACTGAGCAAGCTGGCTTATGCTTCGTTCCGCTCTCCATTCATTTAGGAACACTCCACACCAAGTGGACTTGTGTCCTGATGAAGTGGGAACAGGAAGGAAGAGGAATCCTGGGGGCTGACTTCATTCTAGGCCACGGGATCATAGTGGATTTAAGAAACCAATGTCTTTGGGGGTCAGTATGTATGGGACAGGAGAGTGAGGTGATAGTTATCCCAGAAAAATGGGGAAAAGGGACGGTGTGCATCATGAAGCCAAAGGAGGGTTACGACCTTGAATCACTGGTCAGTAACACCCCGATAGAATACCAAGAGTATGAGAGGAAAAACCTTGCATCTTTTGCCACTCACAAACACGACTGTGGGAGGATAAATGGGGTCGAGGTTAGTATAGATGGGAACCCCATGACCCGACCACAGAAACAGTATAACTTCGCCAGGGAGGCGGAGGCAAACATGGAAACAGTCTTGGGTTCGCTTGTTAAACAGCGGGTATTGAGACCAATAGCTACCCATGTGAACTCTCCATTGTGGCCAGTTAAGAAACCAGACAACTCCTGGAGAGCCACGGTGGACTATCGAGTACTCAACCGTAACATCCCCGCCTGTGCACCCACCGTGGCTGCCGTCGCTGACCTCATTGGAAGTATCCCAGCCTCCGCAACCACCTTCACGGTGCTGGATATTTCCAACGGGTTCTAGTCCATACCTTTAAGAAGAGAAGATCAGTACAAGTTTGCTTTTACCTTTAAAGGACAGCAATACACTTGGAACTGTCTCCCTCAGGGCTTCCACAACAGCCCCAGTATTTTCCATCAGTGTATGGCCAACTGTTTAAAGAATTTCAGCAGACCCCAGCAGCTAGTACAGTATGTAGATGACCTGCTCCTGTTCACCGATGAGGGGGAGAAGCATGGCCCACTGCTGGCTGAGCTGGCTGGAGCTGCTGAAAGAAGAAGGGTTTAAAGTGAACTCCAAGAAGGCACAGATCGGCCAGACTGGCTGTGCGCGGAGGGGAACGTGCCATTGACAAAGCTAGAAGGGAAGCAGTGCAGAAGTTACCAGCCCCCAACACAGTAATAGGAGTAAGATCTTTTCGAGGGTACTGCAGTGATTTCATTGAGGATTATGCAGCCACAGCAGCCCCTCTGTTCTGACTCCTACACAAGGGAGTGGAGTGGGAATGGGACAAAGGCTGTGAGGCAGCATTTATCCAACTCAAGAAAGACCTGCAGACCATGCGAGCTCTAGGGGATATCGATGGGGGGGGCTGGGATAAAGAGTTTTTCCTGGAGGTAGTAGCCAGTGGGGACAGCCTGAGCGCAGTACTGCTCCAAAAGCGGCACGGCCGGCTGAGACCAGTGATCTACTCCTCCAGGATACTCACAGACGTGGAGAAGGGATACTCCAACTGTGAGCGGCACCTCCTAGCCACTCACTGGGCTGTGAAAAAATCACTGATCTTCACAGGGGGGGTCCCCTATCACACTCCTAACCCACCATACACCCACCCAAATGCTCCTGGACTGGAGAATCAAGGACGGGACAGTGAGCAGTGCCCGCATTGCTCACTGGACCCTACTCCTCTCCCAGATGGACCTAAGGGTAAAGGGTCTCTGCGAGCCAAGGCTCGTAGCCAACATGACCTATTCAGGGACAGCCCACCGGTGTTCCGTAGAAGGGGTATGGTAAATTAACATAGGCTTTCGGGCTGGGACGGTTCAAGCGGGTGAACGACTCACAGGCTGCGGAGTTTATGACCCCGAGACAGGCATTGTCCTGTTGATTAAACTCCCCAGTACTATGAGCGCCCAGCACGCTGAACTGTCTGCGGTAGTGTACATAGTCACACACCCCGAAGAATTCCCTACCCCAGACACGATTTGCTCGGACAGTATGTTCACATGCAATTTGTGTACGGAGTACCTGGCTATCTGGTCCCACTGCGGATACACATCCGCAGACGGGAGACCCCTGGCAATTAAGCCCTTACTGGAAAAGATCATGACAACCGTGGGGGAGGAAGGAAAGGTCTATATACATAAAGTGAAGTGAAGGCGCATTCCACCACTGAACCCTGTAGCGAGGGAAACCAGCAGGCTGATATGTTGGCCAAGCAGGGTGCCCGCACGGGCAAGCTCTGGGATCCGTACAATCCAGGCCCCATCACAGCGGTTCGGAGCGGGATTGGGACGACAGGGAGGGCAGGGGTAGCTTTGCCCCCAGACCTAAAAACGGTTCAGACCCAAGACCCCGTCCTCAAAACTGTCCTGAACACGCTAGAAAAAGGGTAGACGGCCCGTACAGCACCACAGCGATTGCCGTTAAAGAAGGCATGCTGTTCAGGGGGGAGCAATGGGTAGTACCGCAACAACACCGGAGAGAATTCCTCCAGCTGGCCCACGAGGGTCCAAGAGCAGGAGACCCCAGACCTGAGACCACTTGGCAACAAATGGAACAGGCAGGGTGTTGGCCAGGACTCAGGGAAGACGCCCGCGAGTTCTGTGCCAGCTGTCTAGTGTGCGCAGCCAACAACCCCGACCCCCAGAAAAGAAAGGTGTCTATGGGACATATCAGGAGGGTAGAGGGACCCTGGCAGTTGATCCAGATCAATTAGATCAGGCCCCTACCCACTGCTCAGGGAAGCTACAAGTACTGCCTAGTATTGGTGGACGTGTTCACCAAATGGGTGGAAGCCTTCCCATGCCGAACAGCCACTGCCCTGGGAACAGCTAGGATCCTGGTCAGGGAAGTATTCTCCCGATGGGGACTACCACTGTACGTGGAGTCCCACCAGGGGAGCTACTTCACCGGGCAGGTGATGCAGGAAACCCTTAAGGTGCTCAGCATCAAAGGGAAATGGCATGTCGTCCACAACCCGCAGTCATCCGGGCCTGTGGAGTGTTTAAACTGCACTATAAAAGAAAGGTTGCGTAAAGAGACAGGGGACTCACCCAAAGGGTGGGTAGAGGTCCTACCACTGGTCCTCATGGGGATCCGGGCCAGCCAGTCAAAGAGCACGGGGTACTCCCCGTACGAGCTCATGACCGGCAGAGCCATGCAAACCCCCACCCATGTATTAGCCCCGGTACTCACGGAAGGTCAGCTTAGGGAAGCGAGCTGGGACAGCTTTGTCAAGAATCTGTTTGAACACCTTAAACAGATTCACTGGCAGGCTGCTATCAACATGGAAAAACAGCATCGGAGCAACCGACTGCTGCAAACACCACGAATGGGAGATAGCAGACCAGGTCATGGTAAGGAACTACACTCGAGTAGGGGTTTTTGAGGCACTGTACATGGGACCGTACCACATTGTCAGCAAGGCAAGCCCCATGGTCTCTGCCAAAAAATTGCCCCACCGTACAAAGTGGTTCCACATAAACCAGTGCAAACTTTTCAACCCCGGGACAGCAGCTAACCATAAGGGGCAGCCAAAAACAGTGAACCATACTAAAGGCAGGGATCCCCAGCCAGCAGCCCCCAACTGTGGAAATCCCACAGGGGACAAGGCAGACCCACAGACTGCACCTAGAGGGGTGGTGGACTGTGTTACTGGAGGAGCTATCCCTCCAATCATTTGGAACTCAGATGCATCCCTAAGAAGGACTCTCCGCATGCCACGGCCTAAGCCACTGTGGTCACCAGCGCCCCAATTTAAGTGGTTCAGCCCAAGGGGAGGGACCAGCTGCGAAAGGGTACCTAAAATCAGGGACCAGCATGCAAGCAGGGACCCCCAGCCGGTAGCCTCGGATGACGAGGGACCCCCAGAAGAGGGTGGACCAGCCACCAATTGGGAGTCCCCAACCCGCAGCCCTTGACCAGGCCGAACCCCCAGGTGAGGAACTGAACCGGGCAGCCACCCCCAAAGGAGTGGTGTGCTGCAGCACCAGAGGGAACGTTCCCCCAATAGTGTGGGACTCAGACCCCGTCCGGTCAGGAAACTCTGGGTCCTGCGGTACATGCCGACTTACTACCAGCCCTGTTGTGAACCCAGAGGCCAGAGAAGAAAAGAGAAGGACAGTAATTAACCTGGCCACCCGGAGATGGGTGGCAGATGTACATATATAGCATGATATGAATTTAAGTATGTTTAGTAAGGATCTAGCACAGTGTAGGATTATCTGTGTAATGATAATGACATATGTAATAGTTAGTGGGGTAAGAGAAAGAATCCACCTGTGCAGCTATTTAAAAGAGACACAGGCCGGGTAACGCCCAGGAGTAGAAAGAATCTACCAGTATAGCTGTTAAAGGAAGCACCAGTAAGATAAGAGACAAAAGTTAAAAGCAGACATCAGTTCCATAAGGAACTGAATAAGACAGTCGGCCGATTAAAGACTGTATTGTGTGTCTGAGAAGAAATGAGCCCAAATTGGAACTTGGTCATCTTTGTCAAGCCAGAGAGCTTTTCTCAGGGCTGGCCAATCTGTTTTATGTGCCTCTACAGGAAGGAGAACAACATGAGAAGGGTCCTGTTCCTGCTCGCCCTGATAAGGATGAGCAGCGGCGGCCGATGAGACGTAGAAGAATCCCTCATTTATGGGTGCTCGGGAGAAAGAGCACCGATCGTGACTGCAGGGGGTAGCACACCGGGTGTGGAACAGCTCGCCGTTTACGCCCACGAGGGAAGGTGGCCAGGGTGGGAGGGGTCTCACTCCATCCGCTGCTCCAGCCAGGAATGATTTACCTATGGGAAGGCGTCCGTTCCATGCCCAGGGGATACGAGTCGTTGCTGCGCGGGTCAGTGTTACGGAGGGAAAACGGGTATGTTTGACTTATAATGGAAAGATTTCCCTGGGTAGATGGTGGTGGCTCAGGAAGCTGAGCAAGGACGCGGGAGATCAGGAATCTGACTGGGAAAGACTCAGTTACGCCACATACCGTACCATCACGGGGACACGGGAAGGCATAAAGGTGTCTTGGAACAAGTGGTGGGAGTCTGAACAGGGAATTTATGTTTGCATGTGGGGATCAGAGAGTATTTGTCCCGCAGGCATATCGATCGCCTTCGCCAGGCAATGGCAAAATGAGGGGGAAGGGATGGAGTGGGATTCTAGCCTACACGGGTGTGCGGTCCCACACTCCCCATTCCCAATTAACGCCACCGAACTTAGAGCACACATTAAGAAACCCCTGCCCACAACCCCGCCAATACGCACAATAATAGAAAGGTGTCCTACCACCACCAAGGGACCTGGGAACGGATTAATATTGGTACCGAAAAGGTGTTATACCAGGAGGTACACTATGCAGTAGCTTCAGTTATCTGAAACCTTACCGAGGTGCACTTACCTGCATGGTGCTCGAAGGAAACAGAACAGCTATACCAGGACCTACTTAGAGAAATGTTCAAGAAATTTTACGAGTTAGACTTTGGGAATGTAGACAAAGCAGATCTATACACCCTACATGCTAGGGACACCATGGGCACGGGGAACCTTGAACGACATCTTTAATGCATATAATACAGGGTCCTTTGTAATAAATAGCTGAGATGATAGAACTGCAAACACAGATAAATGGTTTAAAGAACCAACTGAGAAAGATCCTGAAACAGTACAGTAGTAGGCTCAGAGCTACACGAGGACCAGGCTGTGACGGTCCATTTAAAAGAAATAGTGGCTGATCTGGAAAAACATGCACAGACAGTGAATGCACTCATACGGGAGGATAGAAATGCTTCCGACCAGGCTGCACAGAATGAGGTGAGCGTGCTGTATGGGGCATGGTTGTTGGGCGAGGGCCGCAGCAATCTGAAGGATTTAAAAGAAGGTTTATTCCCCTCCTGGGTCAGTAACAATCACCTTGCACCCCTCCACCCATACAGCAATTCACTAAGCCCATGCCAGCTCCACCTAGCCTCTGAAGCCTACCTTGTCCCAGTAGATTGTGGGAAATCTAACCACACCATCATGGGGATAGTATTAAGGATGCCGGTAATGGGTGAGACAGCCCGACCCGCACCGGTATACCGGGTGGAGAACATTGGAGTTATTCAGGGAGGTGCATACGTTCCTTTCACAGCGGTCCCACCCTATGTCATAAAGTGGGAGCACGCTGTAACGGGTACTGACCTCTCCGGGTGCCGGAGCCAGGGTGCACACGTAATACTGTGTTCCCACACTGAATTGAATGCCTATTCTAAATCATAGTGTGGGTTTAAAGCTGCTGGTGCACAGCCTATTAACTGCACTATGGAAGTAATGGCACAAGTCCACGTCCCTCCACAGGTAGCATACATAGGGGGTGGGACATATTGTGTCACCACCAGTGCACCCCACTACCAACATGGACACTTCTGGTGTCTGGTGAGTGACAGCAGTTTTTGCCTTAAACCTGAGGCATCAGTTCAAATGGCCCAGGAACGGATTGTCCCCATTCCTGAACCCTCCACTGTTCACCTCACTGTGAAAGAAAACGTTACAAACCTGCAGGATTATGTTACACATTTTGGCTATGCAATTCCCCCTCTACCTGAACATCTTACCGCTCTACTAGCAGCTGTAGTAATCTCACAAAAATATTTCTATACTCTCGAACAGAACACCATTGAAATAGGGAGAAAGATTCTAGAGATCACAATTCCGCCTTGGTGGGACATTTTCAGAAATATGGAAGTTCCAGCCGGGATCAGAATAGCCTCCCACATTTTGGTTGTCTGTCAACTCGCGATTATTCTTTACTTATGATGTCTCACTTGCCGAGTGAAACACAGAAGCCGTCAGGTTAGGCACCAAAGGGCGCTGCACGCTCCCTGGCCAAACTTGGGGATCGCACAGGGAGGGGTGACACGATGTTACCATGTTTGATTTGTTTTAAGTTTACCTGCTGTAAATACGCCGAAATCGAGTGTTGTAAGAATATTACTTAAAAATGTGTTTAACTGTGTATCCTTGTTTTACTTAAAAATGTGTTTGACTATGTACCTTTATTTTACTCAAAAATGACCAAATTTGCCAGTAAACTATATTGCATTTTCAAAGGGCGATGCACGTTAAAGTTTTATCTAGGTAAATACAGGAAAGGTTGACTCTCGGGAAATCAGGAATTTTGCTCGCCTAGCATGACATTCAAGTATGTAGAGTGTCACAGGGGGGACTGAAGGGGGAAAAATTCGGGGGGGAAATTTGTGGGAACCCCTCCCCCGCCAGTGTTTGGACTCATTGGAAAGGAAATTTAATTTGGAACTATCTACCAGAAAGTTTGAAATCCTAAAGTACACATGGAAGAAACTATGAACTTTAATCGAAGTTGGGATTTTACGAGACAAATTTTGTCTGCGTGGGCCAGGCTAGAGAACTAAAGGATGGCTCTCCTACAAAGAAACCAGTTTGCGTATCGAAGCAGTCTGTGTATTGAAACTAAAGTAAATTGTCTGGAGAATTATGGATACTCGAAAATCCTTCTCCACAGGAAAAATTAACATAGCAACAATTAACCCAGAGCTATCTAACCATCAGCATGAATCTGGAAAGCCATTTCAGCATATGCATAACAAACAAAGTCACATCCAGCCCGCATGAAAAAAAACCCAAGCACAAACAGACATTGCAAATAACAAGCTAATATTTCCATCAAGGAAAAGATTTCGAAGATCGGCACACCCGAGACAAGTTAACATTTTAATGAGCCCGCCAAAATATGATAAAGAATTATCGGGCCCGCCAAAATTAAACAAAGAATTCTGTACTGATTTGGCGCGAAGATTAGAATAGCTCCAACAGTATAATGGGCCCTGTTTTAACAAAGGGTATGCTATGCAGATGCTATTGCCTCAGAAGACACTGCTACGGACACTTAGCATCAAGAAGGGAGAGAGACCACTGCAGCAGTTGTAACTAACTTCTCCAGCTTCGACGTCCTGAAATCGGAAAAGGAAGGAAGAACATCACCATCGCGGCAGCAACCGACCACAGCCAACATGGTACCACCAAAACCCAGCACGATCGAGCAACTTCTAAACAAAACTCCACAAGGAAGAAACCGAAGAATCGAAAGTTTTCACTCTACAATCTAAGTCCTGACTATCAACAGGTGAAAACATTACCTAAAGAGACATTAAACCTATTTGTAACAAAAGAAAATGAGTACTTACCCCATAAGTCCAAAATGCGCCCTACCGCATCAGCGGACACCACCCAACTGAAGATTGCACAGTAAGAAGTCTTCTCTGACATTCGAGGTACGGCAAGCAGAACCTACAGAATCCAGCGAACCCCGAAATCGCGAACTACCGCCAATTTACCATAAAGGATTGGTAAGCATGGTCCCTGTTTGCCCTGGAGTCTAATCTAGTCAGTGTTAGGTATTGGTAGGTGGGAGGTGTATTATTCACTGTAACCCCTTTGAATGTGTGATGTACTGTTCTTTATTAGAGTCATTATAAGTTTGACATTGCATTTTCTTGTCTTTAATAAAATCAAAGTTTCTTTTGCACCAAACCAGTTGTCTCTTGCACTTTATCACATCCCCCAAATAAATCCAGAGTCTAGAACCCAAGGGAGTGGAAGCGATTCGAACCCCGCAGAGGTTAGAGCTGAACCTTACAGCAGTCTGGGACATTGGCTGAAAGGTATGATTCTGTGAGTATGATTATGTCAGGCTGCTCCTTGACTATTGTATGGGATAGCTCTCCCAATTTTGGCTCAAGTCCCCAGATGTTGGTGAGGAGGACTTTGCAGGGTCGACTGGGCTGGGTGTGCCGTTGTCGTGTCCGTTGCCGGTGCCAAGGTTGATGCCGGGTGGTCCGTCCGGTTTTATTCTTATTATTGTTTTTTGTAGTTTTTTTACAACTGAGTAGCTTACTTGGCCATTTCAGAGGGCAGTTAAGAGTGAACCACATTGCTCATCAATGTATTTTCAATAGGAATGCCAAAACTCCACTGCCCATATCCTATCCTGCCTCAAGTCCCACGTGCCCATTGCCCTACTCTCCCGAACCTATATTGGCTCCCAGTCCTCCAGTGCCTGTAATCTCTGCTCCTCTGACTCTGGCATCTTATGCAGGAGACTCCTTCACCCCCCCGCACTGCCGGCTGTGCCTTCAGCTGCCCGATCCCACGTTCTGAAATTTCCTCCTCAAACTCCTCCAACTCTGCACCTCGGTTGAAATTCCATTTCTGATGCCACTCATTACCGCCGGCAGGAGGCGGCTAATGGGCGGCAACGTCCTACCGTCGGTGGTGAGCGGTGTCCACGCCTCCGGAGAAATTCGGTTGAGTTTCTGGTTGAGGCACCAAGAGATAACACTGCGCTATATGACGCCACCCATGTGATGATGTCATCCAGTGCCGCTCCTGCGATATTTGGTCTCCACGGCGGCCTTCCCGGCAGGCGTACTTACAGCCTGAAAAAAGTGGTGAGCACACAGCGGATCTTGGGCGGATTCGCCCAGAGAGCAAGGTAAGATTTTTTCTTGATTTATTTCTGCACGTTTTCATTAGTTGTAACCGTGAGGAAGTGTGTGTGTGGATCGGAGAAGTTTTAGATTTGTTTTTCTTCTTTTTTCCCCTAGCCTCACGTTATGAAATGTAGTCGTTCTCCTGAGCTCCCGCCCAGGAGGAGTGTGCAATGCATTTTTTAGCGTTGCTCTCTCTTCTTTGGGCGTAAAAACTCAATTTGGCAGTTTGAGCCTGCACCTAACGCCTGGCGGTAAAATCAGCATTCAGGCAGTGACACCGCCTCAAAAACACTGGTACCGAATTTAGACCCCATAGAATTATATAGTACAGAAGGAGACTATTTGTTCCAGCATGCCTGTGGTGGCTCTTTGAAAGAGCTATCCAATTAGTCCCAAAGCATTTTACAGCCAATGATATACTTTTGGAGTTTGGTCACTGTTGTAATGTAGGAAACGCGGCAGCCAATTGCACACAGCAAGCTTCCACAGACGGCAATGATCAGATAATCTTTTTGTTACGTTGATTGAGGGATAAATATTGGCCAGGACACCAGGGATCACTCCCCTGCTATTCCTCAAAATAGTGCCATGGGATCATTTGCATCCACCTGAGACGGTGGAAACACAGTACCTCCAACAGCGCAGCACTCCCTCAGCACTGCACGGGAGTGTTAACCTCAATTTTTAAGCTGCAGTCTCTGGAGTGGGACTTGAACCCACAGCCTTCTGACCCAGAGGTGTCATGTTTGTAACCTTCACATAACTGTAACGCTTATGTAACAACACTGTATACACCTAAGTAATGCACAGGGGGTGAACTTGTGGGAGACACTCCTCACCTGGTCATCCAGGTGTATAAAGGGAGGTCCCACGCAGGGTCAGACTTCTTGGTCCTGGGAATAAAGATTCAGGTCACATAGTGACTTTGTCTGTAGTACATGCCTCGTGTGATTCTATAGTAAAGTGTAAGGACACTACATTTGGCGACGAGAAACGGGAATCAACGACCCACGAGGATGGCCACCAGTAGCACAGAGGAATGGTACTGTGTTGGTGAGGACTGGGACGATTTTGTTGAGAGGCTCCAGCAGAGCTTTGTCATGAAGGACTGGCTGGGAGAGGAGGCGGCTGGCAAGCGGAGGGCGCATCTACTGACCAGCTGTGGACCTAAGATGTACGCGCTGATGAAAGACCTGCTCGCACCTGAGAAGCCGGCGGACAAGTCTTATGAAGAGCTCAGCATTCTGATAGGTGAGCACCTCAAACCGGCGAGCAGTATACACATGGCCCGGCACCGGTTCTACACACACCGGCGTCGGTGGGACAAAGCACATTGGACGTTTTTGCGGACCTTCAGCGTTTGGCCAGCCTCTGTAAGTTCACAGATGCCTGCAGAGGGGAGATGTTAAGGGATTTCTTCATTAGGGCATTGGTCATGCCGGGATTTTCAGGAAGCTTATTGAGACCAAGGACTTGACTTTGGAAAAGGCAACGTTGATAGCTCAGACCTTCATGGCAGGGGAAGAGGAGACCAAGATAATTTATGTGCGCAGCCCTGGTTCCAGCGTGGCGATGGACCAGGGAGTTAACATTGTAAACGCGACTCAGAACCCCGCAGGCAGGCAAGGGCAATTCAACACCGCCCAGGCAGCAACAGGCTCTAGGGTGGGCCAGCAACAGAGACAATGGCAGCGGGATCGGCAATTCACGCCATCACAAGGGACAATGCGTCCCGGGATGGGACCATTGACACTCAGCAAAAGAGTGCTCAGGAGTAATCAAAGAGACAATCAGAGAGGAATGTCTGTTAACAGTTCCTTTGTTCACAACAATCTCAGCTCATGCTGGAGGTGCGGTGGCAAACATGCTGCGAGAACCTGTAGGTTTCAGCAATTTATCTGCAGAAACTGTAACTTCAGTGGACATCTGGCCAGAATGTGCAGAAAGCCCATAGCGAGGCTAGTTTACGAGGCAGAGGAACCAGACGAGGGGTCTGCAAGGCAGGGTGATGCTTGGGGCAAAGCTATGGATGCTGAAGTCCAGCGAGTTCATGTGGCAGACATCCATAGCTCGTATACCAAAACGCCACCTCTGATGATGAAAGTTCTATTAAATGACATCCCGGTACGCATGGGGCTGGACACAGGAGCCAGCCAGTCACTTATGAGTGCCCAACAATTTGAAAAACTATGGCCACTCAAAGCTAACAGGCCCAAACTGGAACGCATTGACATGCAGTTACGGACGTACACCAGAGAGATCATCCCAGTACTAGGCAGTGCAGACTTGGTGGTCACACACAATGGATCGGAGAACCGGCTGCCACTCTGGATTGTCCCGGGGAATGGTCCTGCGCTTTTGGGGATGAGCTGGTTAGGCGAGATGAACTGGAAATGGGGGGATGTGCACACCATTTCATCTGTGGAGCGAAGTTCATGCTCACAGGTCCTACAGAAATTCGAGCCACTTTTTCAACCAGGTGTCGGGACTTTTAAGGGCACCAAAGTAGTGATACGCATCACCCCGGACGCCAGACCAGTGCACCATAAAGCAAGAGCCGTGCCGTATGTGATGCGTGAGAGAATTGAGAGTGAGTTGGACAGGCTGCTAAGAGAGGGCATAATTTCGCCTGTTGAATTCAGTGACTGGGTAAGCCCCATCGTTCCTGTCCTCAAAGCGGATGGCTCGGTCAGGATTTGTGGCGACTACAAGGCCACCATCAACCAAGTGTCACTACAGGACCAATACCCGCTTCCGAAAGCGGAGGATCTTTTTGCCACGCTGGCGGCAAGCTGATCACCAAGTTGGACCTCACTTCAGCCTACATGACCCAGGAACTGGCTGAAGAATCCAAGCTTCTGACTACGCACAAGAGGCTATTCGTTTACAACAGGTATCCATTTGGCATTCGTTCAGCGGCCGCTATCTTCCAGAAGAACATGGAAAGCTTGCTAAGTCCATCGTATTCCAAGATGACATCCTAATCACGGGTCGAGACACCAAGGAACACCTCCACAACCTGGAGGAGGTGCTACGCCGACTGGACCGGGTAGGCTTGCAACTAAAGAAGTCCAAGTGTGTGTTTTTGGCCCCAGAGGTCGAGTTTTTGGGCAGGAGAGTTGCCGCAGACAGGACCCGGCCTACCGAATCCAAAACGGAGACTATCCGTCGTGCGCCCAGGCCCGGCAACACATCAGAGTTGCAGTCATTTCTGGGACTATTGAACTACTTCGGGAACTTTCTGCCGAACTTAAGCACATTGTTGGAGCTGCTGCACATGCTCCTGCGTAAGGGTTGCGAATGGCTTTGGGAGGACTGTCAATCGGGTGTGGAAACTGCTTTGTTCTAACAAGCTGTTGAACTTGTACAACCCCTGTAAGAAACTGGTTTTAACATGTGATGCATCATCCTATGGGGTTGGGTGCGTGTTGCAGCAAAGTAATAATGAGGACCACCTCCAACCTGTGGATTATGCCTCCAGGCCACTCTCCCAGGCAGAACGGGGATATGGGATGGTTGAAAAGGAAGCACTCGCATGTGTCTACAGGGTGAAAAAGATGCAGAAGGTTCGAGTTAGAAACAGACCACAAACAGTTAACATCCCTGTTGTCCGACAGCAAGGCTGTCAATGCCAATGCGTCAGCTCGCATACAACGGTGGGCCCTCACGCTGGCTGCGTGTGACTACACCATACGGCACCGGCCAGGCACCGAAAATTACGCTGACGCACTCAGCAGGCTTCCACTGGCCATCACTGAGGGGGCAGCGGAGCAAAGCGCGGAGATGGTCATGGCCGTTGAGGCTTTCGACACCGCAGGCTCCTCCATCACAGCCCGCCAGATCAAAATCTGGACCAACAGAGATCCCCTCCTATCCCTGATAAAGAAATGTGTCCTGACCGGGGATTGGACGCCCGCACATGGAATGTGCCCCGAAGAGGTCAGGCCATTTCACAGACTGATGGACGAGCTCTCCATCCAAGCCGACTGCCTGCTATGGGGCAGCCGGGTAGTCATGCCCCAGAAAGGAAGGAAAGCATTCATCAGGGAACTCCACAGCGAGCACCCAGGCATCGTGCTAATGAAGGCCATTGAAGCATGTATGGTGGTCGGGAATTGACTCAGACCTGGAACACTGAGTTCACAGGTGCACGACGTGTGCTCAGCTGGGAAATGTCCCCACGGAGGCCCCACTCAGCCCGTAGCCCTGGCCCACCAGGCCATGGTCACGTATTCACGTAGACTACGCGGGCCCGTTCATGGGAAAAATGTTCCTGATTGTTGTCGATGCGTACTCGAAATGGATCGAGTGCATCATATTGAATTTGTGCACGACATCCACCACCGAGTCTGCGTATGGTCTTTGCGACCCACAACTTGCCAGACATCCTGGTTAATTCCAGGAGTGTATGTCGGGTAATGGTATTAAACACGTCAGGACAGCACCATTCAAGCCGGCTTCCAATGGCCAGGTGGAACGTGCGGTTCAAATCATAAAACAGGGCATGCTCCGGATTCAAGGACCCTCCCTTCAGTACCGCCTATCGTGCCCTCTGCTGGCCTATAGGTCCCGGCCACATTCGCTCACGGGAGTCCCGCCCGCGGAGCTACTCATGAAACGCACGCTTAAAACGCGGCTGTCCCTCATTCATCCAGCCCTGTCAGACATTGTTGAGGGCAAGCGCCAGTCCCAAATCGGGTGCCATGATCGCAACTCAGTGGGGAGATGCATAGAAATCGGTGACCTGTATTTCGTTCTCACTCATGCTTTGGGACCCAAGTGGCTTGAGGGTACTGTAATTGGTAAAGAGGGGAATAGGGTCATAGTGGTCAGACTTAACAATGGGCAGATATGCCGCAAACATCTGGACCAAGTGAGGAAAAGATTCAGCATGGACACTGAGGAACCTGAGGAAGATCATGAGATGTCACCCACATCACTGCCAGTGAACGAGTAACAAGGACATTCAACAGCATGCACAGTCCCTGCGGCCAGCCCGGACAGGCCGGAATCACCTCTGGCGACAGAGACGCATGCCAAGGCTCAACCACCAGAGCCACAACTGCAGCGCTCCACAAGAGAGCGTCGACCGCCTGAAAGACTCAATCTTTGACCCAAAGACGTTGGGGGGAGGTGATGTCATGTTTGTAACCTTCACATAACTGTAACCCTTATGTAACAACACTGTACACTGTGTACACCTGAGTAATGCACACCTTGACCACAGGGGGTGAACTTATGGGAGACACTCCTTACCTGGTCATCCAGATATATGAAGAGAGGTCCCACGCAGGGTCAGACTTCTTGGTCCTGGGAATAAAGATTCAGGTCACGTAGCGACTTTGTCTGCAGTACATGCCTCGTGTGATTCTATAGTAAGGCGTAAAGACACTACAAGAGGCAGAAGTGCTACCCACTGAGCCATAGCTGATACTTAAATGGCATCCAATTCCCTTTCGAAAGTTATTATTGAATCTGCTTCCACCACCCTTTCAGGCAGTGTTTTCCAGATCTTTATAACGTACTGCGTAAAAAAAATTCTCCTCATCTCCCCTCATCTTCTTTTGCCAATTATTTTAAATCTGTATCCTCTGGTTACCAACCCACCTGTCAGTTGTTATAGTTGTCCTTATTTACTCCATCCAAACCTCCCATCATTTTGAACATCTTTACTAAATCTCCCCTTAAGCTTCTCTTCTGTAAGGAAAACATTCCCAGCTTATTTTTAACACACCTGTATGTGAAGCGACTTGGGACGCTTTTCTACATTGAGGCGCTACATAAATGCAAGTTGTTGTTGTAGTGTGTATAAAATTACGTGCAATATTCCACATATTAGGGGTAATTTTTAACGTCATCATCTGGGTAGTATTGTGCTGGAGAGGATCGCCCAGCTGTTGTGGAACCGACCCAATTCTCATCCCATTGATCAATTACACCCACAGCCTCACCAGCTACTCTTATTTTCACTTAAAGGCCAATGCGGCAAAGATGGGTAAAAATATTTGACTATCTTTGCGGAAAAGAGCTTCACACTGATTGGACGGTTTCAGTGAAGGATCATACTCAAATCACTTCTTTATCTTTGCTCAACGAGACACCTTCACCATGTGTACCTGTTTCCTATTGCCTATTCCAGTGAATATTGTTTCAAATTAAATCCAGCCCTTTACCCACATCCCTATAGTACACCTGCTAGCATCCGGATTTGTTAGCTGTGCCCTGAGTGGTAAATTTAATCCCAAATACAAATTAGATAGATTTCTTTCAGGAAAGAACATTTTGAGATACATTATATGAGTAATGTGAGTAATGGAACGGCGAGAGATTGTAGAGCGATGTGATCAGGGCCCAGGAGGGGTGTGAGTTTGGGGTCCAGAAGAGGCGAGGGCCTAGGGGCAGCACGGGCTAGCCCACACTGAGGTATGTGTGCACACTAGGTCCGTGCAGCAGAGCTGGGCTCCATTCGTCTTGGTTAACCTTTGCCACTGGACCAAGACCTAGCTCTGTCAAGCCCGTGTGGCGGCTGGTGTGCAATGGCCACCACACGTAAAAAAAATCCACACACAGGCATCTTCCATCTTTCAAGATTTAGTTCGGGACCTGGAGTTGGGAGCAGCCAGCGGAAGCAGGAGGCTCAAGGCCTATAAAAGGCCAGCGGCAGTCGGAAGAGCAGCAGTCGGGAGCAGCCAGTGGGAGCAGGAGGATCGAGGCCTATAAAAGGCCAGGGGCAGTCGGAGGAGCAGCAGTCGAGAACAGCCAAATTAAGTTAATCTAAGGGTTAAGTCATGGCAGGAGAGCCCAGAGCCATGTCATGCTCCTCCTGTGCTATATGGGAAGTCAGGGACACTTCCAGTAGCCCTGGCTACTATGTGTGCGGGAAGTGTGTCCAGCTGCAGTTCCTGTCAGACCGCATTGCGGCACCGGAGCTGCGCATGGATTCAGTCTGGAGCATCCGCGATGCTGAGGACATCGTGGATGGCATGTTTAGTGAGCTGGTCACACTGCAGGTAAAGGTTACACAGGAATGGGTGATCATCAGGAAGAGGAGAGGAAGGAAGGTAGTTCCCTGCGGTCACCTCCCTCCAAAACAGATACACTGTTTTGGATACTGTTGAGGGAGGTGGCTCATCAGGGGAAGGCAGCAGCAGCCAAGTTCATGGCACCAGGAGTGACTCGGCTGCACAGGAGGGCAGGAAAAAGAGTGGGAGAGCTATTGTGATAGTGGATTCTATTGTAAGGGGAATAGATAGGCATTTCTGTGGCCACAAGCGAGACTTCAGAATGGTATGTTGCCTCCCTGGTGCAAGGGTCAAGGATGTCTCAGAGCGGCTGCAGTGCATTCTGGAGGGGGAGGGTGAACAGTCAGCTGGCGTGGTGCATATAGGTACCAACGATATAGGTAAAAAATGGAATGAGGTTCTACAAGCTGAATTTAGGGAGCTAGGAGTTAAATTAAAAAGTAGGACTCAAAGGTAGTAATCTCGGGATTGCACCCAGTGCCACGTGCTATTCAGAGTAGAAATAGCAGGATAGTTCAGGTGAATACGTGGCTTGAGGAATGGTGCAAGGGAGAGGGATTCAAATTCCTGGGACATTGGAACATTCTGGGGGAGATGGGACCAGTACAAACTGGATGGTCTGCACCTGGGCAGGACCAGAACCGATGTCCTAGGTGGAGTTTTTGCAAGTGCTGTTGGGGAGGGTTTAAACTAATATGGCAGGGGGATGGGAATCTATTCAGGGAGGCAGAAGGAAGTAAAAAGGGGGCAGAAGCAAAAGGTAGGAAGGAGAAATGTAAGAGTGGAGGGCAAAGAAATCAAGGGCAAAAATCAAAAAGGACCACATTACAACATAATTCTAAAAGGACAAAGAGTGTTAAAAAAAACAAGCCTGAAGGCTCTGAGTCTCAATGCGAGGAGCATTCGTAATAAGGTGGATGAATTAACTGTGCAGATAGCTGTTAATGGATATGATGTAATTGGGATTATGGAGACGTGGTTCCAGGGTGACCCACTGCTGGGAACTCAACATCCAGGGGTGTTCAATATTCAGGAAGAATAGACAGAAAGGAAAAGAGGTGGTGTAGCGTTACTGGTTAAAGAAGAGATTAACGCAATAGTAAGGAAGGACATTAGCTTGGATAATGTGGAATCTATATGGGTAGAGCTGCGAAACGCCAAAGGACAAAAAACGTTAGTGGGAGTTGTGTACAGACCATCAAACAGTAGTAGTGAGGTTGGAGATGGCATCAAACAGGAAATTAGGGATGCGTGCAATAAAGGAACAGCAGTTATCATGGGTGACTTTAATCTACATATAGATTGGGCTAACCAAACTGGTAGCAATACTGTGGAGGAGGATTTCCTGGAGTGTATAAGAGATGGTTTTCTAGACCAATATGGACCAACTGGACAGCAGGCCATCCTAGACTGGGTCTTTGTAATGAGAGAGGATTAATTAGCAATCTTGTCGAGCGAAGCCCCTTGGGGAAGAGTGACCATAATATGGTAGAATTCTTCATTAAGATGGAGAGTGACACAATTAATTCAGAGACTAGGGTCCTGAACTTAAAGAAAGGTAACTTCGATGGTATGAGACGTGAATTGGCTAGGATAGACTGGCGAATGATACTTGAAGAGTTGATGGTGGATAGGCAATGGCAGACATTTAAAGATCACATGGATGAACTACAACAATTGTACATCCCTGTCTGGCGTAAAAATAAAACAGGGAAGGTGGCTCAACCGTGGCTAACAAGGGAAATTAGGGAAAGTGTTAAATCCAAGAAAGAGGCATATAACTTGGCCAGAAAAAGCAGCAAATCTGAGGACTGGGAGAAATTTAGAATTCAGCAGAGGAGAACAAAGGGTTTAATTAGAGGGAGAAAATAGAATATGAGAGTAAGCTTGCAGGGAACATAAAAACGACTGCAAAAGCTTCTATAGATATGTGAAGATAAAAAGATTAGTAAAGACTAATGTAGGTCCCTTGCAGTCAGAATCAGGTGAATTCTTAATGGGGAACAAGGAAATGGCAGACCAATTGAACAAATACTTTGGTTCTGTCTTCACTAAGGAAGACACAAATAACCTCCCGAAAATACTAGGGGAAGGAGGGTCTAGCAAGAAGGAGGAACTGAGGGAAATCTTTATCAGTCAGGAAATGGTGTTAGGGAAATTGATGGGATTGAAGTCTGATAAATCTCCAGGGCCTGATAGTCTGCATCCCAGAGTACTTAAGGAAGTGGCCTAGAACTAGTAGATTTCTAGATCAGTTCCTATGGATTGGAGGGTTGCTAATGTAACCCCACTTTTTAAAAAATGAGGGAGAGAGAAAACAGGGAATTATAGACCGGTTAGCCTGACATCGGTAGTGGGGAAAATGCTGGAATCAATTATTAAAGATGTAATCGCAGCGCATTTGGAAAGCAGTGACAGGATTGGTCCAAGTCAGCATGGGTTTATGAAAGGGAAATCAAGCTTGACAAATCTTCGAGAATTTTTTGAGGATGTAACTAGTAGAGTGGACAAGGGAGCACCAGTGGATGTGGTGTATTTGGACTTTGAAAAGGCTTTTGACAAGGTCCCACACAAGAGGTTAGTGTGCAAAATTAAGGCACGTTGGATTGGGGGTAATGTATTGACGTGGATAGAGAACTGGTTGGCAGACAGGAAGCAAAGAGTGTGAATAAATGGGTCCTTTTCAGAATGGCAGGCAGTGACTAGTGGGTGCCGCAAGGTGCATTGCTGGGTCCCCAGCTATTTACAATATACATTAATGATTTAGACAAAGGAATTGAATGTAATATCTCCAAGTTTGCAGATGACATTAAGCTGGGTGGCAGTGTGAGCTGTGAGGAGGATGCTAAGAGGCTGCTGGGTGACTTGGACAGGTTAGGTGAGTGGGCAAATGCATGGCAGATGGAGTATAATGTGGATAAATGTGAGGTTATCCACTTTGGTGGCAAAAACAGGAAGGCAGATTATTATCTGAATGGTGACAGATTAGTAAAAGGAGAGGTGCAACGAGACCTGGGTGTCATGGTACATCAGTCATTGAAGGGTAGCATGCAGGTACAGCAGGCAGTTAAGAAAGCAAATGGCATGTTGGCCTTCATAGCGAGAGGATTTGAGTATAAGAGCAGGGAGGTCTTGCTGCAGTTGTACAGGGCCTTGGTGAGACCACACCTTGAGTATTGTGTGCAATTTTGGTCTCCTAATCTGAGGAAGGACATTCTTGCTATTGAGGGAGTGCAGCGAAGGTTCACTACACTGATTCCCGGGATGGCAGGACTGACATATGAAGAAAGACTGGATTGACTATGCTTATATTCACTGGAATTTAGAAGAATGAGAGGGGATCTTATAGAAGTGTCTAAAATTCTGACGGTATTGGACAGATTAAATGCAGGAAGAATGTTCCCAATGTTGGGGAAGTCCAGAACCAGGGGTCACAGTTTAAGGATAAGGGGTAAGTCATATAGGACCGAGATGAGGAGAAACTTTTTCACCCAGAGAGTGGTGAACCTGTGGAAAACCCGACCACAGAAAGTTGTTGAGTCCAGTTCGTTAGATATATTCAAAAGGGAGTTAGATGTTGCCCTTAAGGCTAAAGGGATCAGTGGGTATGGAGAGAAAGCAGGAATGGGGTACTGAAGTTGCATGATCAGCCATGATCATATTGAATGGTGGTGCAGGCTCAAAGCGCTGAATGGCCTACTCCTGCACTTATTTTCTATGTTTCTATATTTAGGGCCTTCATTAAAACACCTGTGAGCTTTTTGACGTGGAAGCAAGTCATCCTCGATTCAAGGGACTGCCTATGATGATGAATTTGAGACATGACGTGTAGTGAGTGCAGCATGCTGGGGAGGAAGAGATGACTGTGGTCTTTGGCCCAAAGCTCTTCACCACTGGGGGTTTCCTCACCTCGTGTCAATTCTGGGTCTGTTGTCGATTAAATGATAGTGGTTGATCGCTATGATTAGTCAACAACTCCATTATCATTGTACCATGCAACGACCAGGATTGTAGATGGCGAACTAGATAGACCTTGGTCTTTTTTTGTCTAACCAAGCTTTTCGTCATTTGCCCTACTGATGTGCTTCGGTGTCAAATTTTGTTTGATAACGCTCCTGTGAAGCACCTTGGGACGTTTTACAATCTTAAAGGTGCTATATAAATACAAGTTGTTGTTGTCTAGCAATTCCTTTGTTTAATCTGGAGACCGGGCACTGCTGTATGAGCCTAGTTGCCTACGGCGAGATGTTGGTGGAAAGAGCGTGCGGCAAACCAGTTCAACCCACCCTTTCCCTCAACGACTATCTGTCCCACCTGTGACAGGGACTGTGGTTCTCGTATTGGACTGTTCAGCCACCTAAGGACTCATTTTTAGAGTGGAAGCAAGTCTTCCTCGATTCCAAGGAATTGTTTATGATGATGGTTAATCTGTACAATTAAAAAGTTGGAGCAAATCTCCACAAGTGCATCTTTTATACTTGTCTGCAATAGCATCTAGGTTAAACTTGGGGAGAAATGTGTTCTGCACGGTCAGTATATTAATACATACACACGAACTGTGACTCTGAGTTAATGTTCTTTAATTAAAATCAGTAGAGTATGCTGCTTCGTTTTCTTGGAGCTGACTGTAATCAGCATGCTCAGTGACTCTCACAGCAAGACCAGCCAGAAGGCAAAACTCAGCCCCAGCCCGTTCATATAAATGTTAATTAATATCATAGAATTAAGGAGCTGCTCATTTTTCATCTTGCCCATGCACGCTGGGCGGCTGGAATCCCCCCTATGATGCACATTTCAGCTGGAATTTTCGGTGTGGCCGGTGTCTGTGGAGGGTCCCGACCCCGCTGTACAGAATGAACTTACCTTAATGAGGCTTATTAAACTCACCCAGCACGTTACCCGGCCCAATTAGATGGAGCGGGTCTGGTGACATCACTAATGATACTTTTTAAGCCGGGATCCCTAATGAGACCACGGCCACATTAAATTTTAAGTTCAATCTAACACAGTGAATGTTGAATCTTTAATATACAATCATATAATTAAAGTTATATATGAGTGACAAAGAAATATTTAAACAAAATTATCATTGGCCCAGAAATTCCGATCGAGGTCTTCCCGTGAGCAAACTACTAAAAAAAGGGGGAAAAATGCGCACTTACCTGAAGGTGCTGCGCCCGCTTGAACTTCCGATCCTAAGGCCTTCACTCCCTGCACATCGGAGCATGTGCACGTCAGGACGTCCGTTTGCTGAAGCTGGAGTCACATGGCTCTGGGCAGCCAATCAAGGTACAGTATTTTCTCATTTATAATAATAAGAACTCTGTAAGTTGGAGTTCCCATTATTATGAATGAGAAACCCCCTCAAACACACAAAACACTAATAAAATACACTACATATTTAAGATTCATTTACATTAACGTTCTTATATAAAAAAATATTTTCCTGACTTTTTAAAAAGTTTTTTTAATTATGCCTTAAAATAAACTTACCATAGTGGGGAGGGTTTTTACCAATAAAACATGTTTTCATATATGTTTCTTTAATTTAATTTTAATATTTATGTATGTTTTTAAACACTTGCGTCTGTAAAAGTAGTCTATACACCTGCTTTTTCAGGCGCAAGATTTTTGAGGACATTTGCTGGGCAAATATGCGCAGATATCGCAATCTTGCCCTGCAAGTGTCCTCGCTCCCAATATGTGCGAGATCTGTCAAGCCAGAAACTTGACAGATCGGAAAAGCTGGTTTTCAGCGCATGCGCATTGCGTGCCGAGAATTGGCTTTTCTGATGCCTTCCTGGATCCGTAGAAACTTCGTACGGACCCGAGACATCGGAATTTCAGGCTCATAAAGTAATATGACGCCATCTACAAATACGATCAAGAACATATTCAAAAAGTACATTAATTGTGAAGTTATTGGTGCTTTAGTCACAAATCTACATAGGGCTGGAATTTCCACATCTTGCCCATTTACTGCCCGGAAACAGTATACCGCCCAAATGTGGAAACTATTGCCCGTTACTGCCCATTTGCCGCCCAAATATCACCAGCGGTAATTTCAGCAGTCAATTACCGCCGGTGATGAACGAAACCGCCCGCCCACATGTATCGCCCAAATACTACCCAAAATTAGCGCCGGCGGTAAATTCAGCAAACCGCCCATTTTACCGCCGGCAAAAAATACCGCCCAGAAATCACATCACTTACCTGATCTTATCCCAGCAGTATGGAGTCCATTTTTTACAATCGGTGATTCTTGAAGTAAAGGCTGTGTGCAGTTGCTCGCAGCCTAAAAGTGATTTGTAAGTAGTTTATATGGGGTTTTGAACATATTGAAGATTATAAGAGCATCGAGTTCAATTCAAAGTAAATGTATGAATGTTTTGTGGACATTTTAAGACATAAAAAGAACGCACTGCCCAGTGACTACTGCTACCGCTGAAAAAAATAGCCAAAACTACCGGCTTCGGGTCTTAGCGGTATTCTGGTTGCTCTAAAAAAACGGACAGCGTTTACCGCCAGAATACCGGCAAGGTATGGACGCTGGCGGTAAAAATGGAAATTCTAGCCCTTAATTTAATTCAATTTTAATTAATTTTAAATATGTGAGGTGTTTTTTTAATTTATTGTGCTGTGTTTCTGTGTTTTGGGGTATTCTCATTGATAGAAACGGGAGCTCGTACAAACGGAACTTCCATTATTATCAATGAGAATACTCCATGTTCATTGGTGGTCCAGGCCCACGTGATCCCAGGTTGCCCTTATGCTCCTGGGATGTGTGAGCCCACACGCTGGGCTGCGCAACTATGCCTTGGAACGCAAGTATACGCTCCTCCGGGACCACCAGCTTCTTTCGGAGAAAAAAAATTTGGTCGGAGGTATCCGCCCGCAGGAAGCCTCCGACTGCAAATTTCGGGCCTAAATTCTTTCGGAAAAAAAATATTTTTTTGAAAATGTTTTAAAAATGTTTTAATAGTGTTAAAAATAACCTTAATGGACAGGGTTTTTAATACAAAAATTAGTGATAAAATTGAATTTTTCTATCTTTTACAACTCTTACGCTGGTAAAAGTAGGCTAAGAGTTTGAAGGACATTTGCTGGGCAAGAGTTAAGCAAATAGCCCAAATCTCTGCACGTGAATGTCCTTCTCCCGGGAATGCGTGCGATCTGTCAAAAGACATTTTTGCAGATCGCAAATACTGGATCTCGGCGCATACACATTACTCACTGAGAACTGGCATTTGCGAGGTCACTTCGGGTGCAATTTACAGCCCAATGTGTTTCAGGAATTTCTGCAACTTTTCCGCTGAAGTTAACAATGGAAAAGTGAGAGAACATCCATAGAAATTCATCCTAAAGTCTCAGAGTGAAAAGTTAAATTAGTCATATTCAGGGATTGAAAGCAAATTGAACCAGTGGAATGAATGATGAGAATGAAATTGCTCCAATTGATGATTTGATTTCATGTGTAACTGGACAACCGCAGTATACTGTGAGAAAAACCTGACCAGAAACAACACAAACTTTTATTTAAATGGTAAATGTTTTTTTAGAGTGCAGATCAATTCACTGCAGTTACTGTTCCGTTGGGAGGCAACAGCCGAGAATGGCCAGTGAAAAATTAACATTTACAGTAGCTTTTCAAGTAGAACAGAATCTCCGTCAATCTGTTAGCTGATGTAATTAACATGGTTTTATTTTGGTTTGTTTTTCATGCTGTCAAGTCATCAGCTGGAGCAATGGCCACGGAACTCCTACCTCAGGTTGACAGACATGGTTCCCGAGCTGTGTGAATCCTGCGGCCATGCATGGAAATTTAAAAAGTAGGGGAAAACAGGCTATTAAGTGCCTGTAAAGTACCTCATAATGATTTCAATTGGGTCGCCCACTGCTGCCAGTCGTGTCAGCTCCACGCTGGCAGATGCACTTGGGGGAAAGGCACGTGGGAACGAGTTGACAGCAAGTTCCCGACCCACTGTCAAAAACAATACTTTTCCATGCCACCTGCCACTGATTGAGCCTGCTACCACTCATCATCATCATAGGCAGTCCCTCGGAATCGAGGAAGACTTGCTTCCACTATTAAAATAAGTCCTTAGGTGGCTGAACAGTCCAATACGAGAGCCACAGTCCCTGTCACAGGTGGGACAGATAATCGTTGAGGGAAAGGGTGGGTGGGACTGGTTTGCCGCATGCTCTTTCCGCTGCCTGCGCTTGATTTCTGCATGCTCTCGGCGATGAGACTCGAGATGCCCAGCGCCCTCCCGGATGCATTTCCTCCACTTGGGGCGGTCTTTGGCCAGGGACTCCCAGGTGTTGGTGGGGACGTTGCACTTTATCAGGGAGGCTTTGTAACGTTTCCTCTGCCCACCTTTGGCTCGTTTGCCGTGAAGGAGTTCCGACTAGAGCGCTTGCTTTGGGAGTCTCGTGTCTGGCATGCGAACGATGTGGTCAAGTGTGGTCAGTGCTTCAATGCTGAGGATGTTGGCCTGGTCGAGGACGCTAACGTTGGTGCGTCTGTCCTCCCAGGGGATTTGTAGGATCTTGCGGAGATGTGTTGGTGGTATTTCTCCAGCGACTTGAGGTGTCTACTGTACGTGGTCCATGTCTCTGAGCCATACAGGAGGGTGGGTATTACTACAGCCCTGTAGACCATGAGCTTGGTGGCAGAGTTGAGCGCCTGGTCTTCGAACACTCTTTTCCTCAGGCGGCCGAAGGCTGCACTGGCGAAACAGTACAGAAAATGCAGGCCCCCCAGGTGTCAGCCGTGGCTCAGGGGGCAGCACTCTCGCCACTGAGGCAAAAGATGTTGGGTTCAAGTCACACCGCAGGACTTGAGTACACAATCTAGGCTGACACTCCAGTGCAGTACTGAGGGGTGCTGCACTGTTGGAAGTGCCGCCTTTCCAATAAGATGTTCATCTGAGGCCCAATTCTGCCCTCTCAGGTTCTTCCTGGTGTCCTGGCCAAAACCTAAAGATACATTATCTGGCCATTGTTGCATTGCTGTTTGTGGGAGCTTGCTGTGCATAAATTGGCTGCCGCATATTCCACATTACAACAGTGACTACATATCAAAAGTACTTAATTGGCTGTAAAGTATTGTGGGCCATTATGAGGGTGTGAAAGTTGCTATATAAATGCAAATCTTTCTTTTCTTTTTCTCGTCTCTCTTCTGGCAGCTTATCTTGCTCTGTGGTGCCTTCCCGACTGCTCCCCTCGTCCTCTATCCACAAAGGCAGTCCTGCTCAACCACCCATGTCTGGAGCCAGACTATTTGTGAGGCAAAGAGCAACAACAGTGGAAAAGAAGCAAACCTCTGTGTCTGTGTGTGTGTCTGTGTGTGTGTGTGTGTGTGTGGACAAAGTGAACTTCCGAGTGTGATCGAACACAGCAAAAAACACCTAGAAGTCAAGCAGTAGCTAGGAATACGAAACCAGGGACTAACCTGTAAGTACTCCATAATGCCTTTAAATAACGCTGTCGAGGGAGCCTTCTAGTTAGCACCACATTGTGCTGAGAGAGGTCAGCATGAAGCAAGTGAATGGCTAAGGCAGTCCAAAATGGAAATTGGGTCTTGCAAGAATTGAAATACAGAATCTTGTCGGTGTCCCATAGGCAGTCCCTCGTATCGAGGATGACTTGCTTCCACGCCAAAAAGGGATGAGTTCACAGGTGTTTTAATGAAGGACCTAATCTTCCAGATCCCAAACCACATCGTGAAGTGTGCAAGATGCCTTTGTGTGAATTTTTTTAATGTGTGGTGGGCGTTGCACACCAGCCACCACACGAGCTTGACAGAGCTAGATCTTGGTCCAATGGCAAGGGTTAACCAAGACAACTGGATACCAGCTCTGTTGCACGGGCCTAGAGCGCGCACACATATCGCAGTGTGTGCTGGCCCGTGCTGCTTCTGGGCTCTGAACTCGTGCCTCTCCTGGGCCCTGATCACATCGCTCTGCATTCGCTCGCCGCCCTTTGCCCTGACCGCCTGATGCCAGCACTGCCTCCAAGTTGGCAGCCGGCACATTTCTAGCTGGAAGAGTGCGCGAGCGCTTCCTGCCCACCAAATTGGAGAGTTCAGAGGCTGTTTAGCGCCTGAGAAATTTCTGATACATGGAATAATTTATGTTGCCCCTCTGAAACCTCTCAGGAGTAAATTGGGTAACCAGCACTGCACCAGCACTCCAGGCAAGGTCTGACAAATGCCTTTTCCAACAACATCATCATCATAGGCAGTCCCTTGAAATTAAGGAAGACTTGCTTCCACTCTAAAAGTGAGTTCTTATGTTCCAACAACAATGCACCCTCTTTCACTCTTTCCTTTGCTAATGTAAGCCAGGAGTTTATTTGCCATTGTTACACATTGGTGGCGGGGTGGGGGCCGAGGGTGAAGAGGTCAGATCAGGTTAGTGGAGGGCATAGGAGAGAAGTGGCTGACAGGATGTGGCCATTGTCTCGCCAGTGCACAGTCCATCCACGGAAGCACAACAAAGGGACGGGCAGAGGTCGATTTACAAATCCACACAGTGGTGTATGATATTGTGCATCATGGTCCTGCAGGGAATGTCATTGGCTAAAAGTCTGCACTCCAGTGAGCATCATTTCCACTGGGAATTTGTGTGTGGCTTCCGAAGCAATGCATGTCAAGTAATTGAAATTTCTTTTTCATACTGGCGAACTGCTAGGTCCCGATACCATGGTAACTGTTAGTAGTAATGCACCTCAAAGCAGTTTTATTCCCAAGGGTCAGCAAAAAGTACAAGATGTTGCCTCTGATTGGTGAAATAATCTCGATGTAATGATTGGTTTACAGTGGAATGAAGAAATAAGTGGATTGAGATGGCTGAGTCATTTACACGGCGGCACCTTAAGTACAAATTAGTATTCTGTCAATAAAGCTCATTAAATCCTTAAACAATATGCAAATTTTAATGTAAGAAGAATACAAAAGAAGTGACTGGTGTGCATGCAAATGTAGTTTATTCTTAATCCCTTGTGAAATCCATTAATCCAGGGATTTATCTTTATTTCCAAGCATGTTTTTTAAAAGTAAAGTTCATTACTAAATAGTAAACAGGTAGAGAAAGTGGTTAAAAACAACAGACAGGATCCTGGGCCTCATAAATAGAGGCATCGAGTACAAAAGCAATGAACCTTTATAAATCATTGGTCTGGCCTCAACTGGAGTACTCTGTCCAATTCTGGGCACCGTACTTTAGGAAGGAAGTGAAGGCCTTAGAGAGGGTACAGAAAAGATTTACAAGAATGGTTCCAGGGATGAGGATAGACTGGAGAAGCTGGGGTCGTTCTCCGTACAGCAGAGAAGGTTGAGAGGAGATTTGATAGAGTCCAATACGGGAATTAGTCTCTGTCACAGGTGGGGCAGACAGTGGTTGAAGGAAAGGGTGGGTGGGTAGTCTGATTTGCCGCACGCTCCTTCCGCTGTCTAAGCTTGATTTCTACATGCTCTCGGCGACGAGACTCGAGGTGCTTAGCGCCCTCCCGGATGCTCTTCCTCCACTTTGGGCAGTCGTGGGCCAGGGACTCCGAGGTGTCAGTGGGGATGTTGCACTTTATCAAGGAGGCTTTGAAGGTGTCCTTGAAGTATTTCCTCTGCCCACCTGGGGCTCGCTTGCTGTGTCGAAGCTTCGTGTGGAGTGCTTGCTTTGGGAGTCCCGTGTCGGGCATGCGGATGATGTGGCCCGCTCAATGGAGCTGATCGAGCATGGTCAAAGCTTCGATGCTGGGGATGTTGGCCTGAGCAAGAATACTGACATTGGTGCGTCTATCCTGCCAATGGATTTGCAGGATCTTGCGGAGGCAACGCTGGTGGTACTTCTCCAGTGTTTTGAGGTGTCTGCTGTATATGGTCCACATCTCTGAGCCATATAGGAGGGCGGGTATCACTACTGCCCTGTAGACCATAAGCTTGGTGCCAGATTTGAGGTTCTGGTGTTCAAACACGCTCTTCCTCAGCCAGCCGAAGGCTGCGCTGGCACACTGGAGGCGGTGTTGGATCTCGTCATCAATGTCTGCCCTTGCTGACAGTCGGCTCTCGAGGTATGGAAGATGGTCCACGTTGTCCAAGGCCTCATCGTGGATATCGGGCAGATGGCGCTAACTATTTCCCATCACCATAGGAATCAATTACAAAGGTGCCACTTATCACGTACCAAGCATGCTGATTATTTTGGATAGTTCAATAAGTTCTTACACTGCACTTACCCATTTAAAACGTCGTTACCCAGAGAGTGGTGAGAATGTGGAACTCCCTACCACATGGAATGGTTGAGATGAAAAGCATAAATAAATATGAGGGAGAAAGGAATAGAAGGATATGCTGATAGGGTGAGGTGAAGTAAGGTGGGAGGAGACTCGCGAATCTGCTTCCACCACGCTTTCAGTCAGTACAATCCAGACTATAACAACTTGTTGGCAATAGCAGAAACATTTCCAGTGCCTGCTGGTCGATAAAATGGGAGTAGAGGTTATGATCTGAAATTATTGAATTTGGTGTTGAAGTTTGTAAAGTGCCCAATAGAAAGATGAGGTGCTGTTGCTTTAGCCTCCGTTGAGCTTCATTAGAGCAGTGTAGGAGGCCAAGGATAGAGAGGTCAGAGTGGAAGTGGAATGGAGAATTAAAATGACAGACGACCGGAAACTCGGGGTCATGCTTGTGGACTGAACAGAGGTGGTCAGCAAAGCGGTCACCCAATCTGCGTTTGGTCTCTCCAAAGTAGAGGAGACTGCATCGTGAGCAGCGAATACAGTATATTAAATGAAAGAACTACAAGTAAATCGCTGTTGTACTGGAAGATGTGTTTGGAGCCTTGAAGGGAGGAGCTGAAATGTTTGCACCTCTTGCGTTTGCACGGGAAGGTGCCCTGGTAAGGGGAGTTGGTGTTGGGAGTGATGGAAGAGTGGTCCAGGGTCTTGCGGAATGTCCCTTACTTGCTTTGAATTTTGAGTTGAAACAGACAAAGATCAAAATGATACATGTTAATTACAAATAAGTTTTAAGGAAATTGCCTACTGAGCTTTCTTGATACAATTACCCTCAAAAATCCATGAATTTGGCACCAGATTCATGGCACATTTGGTCATGCCAGGTCTCTGCCCTGTTGGAATTTGCACTGGGATGTCTTGTGAAGGTGGGGCAGGAGGTTGTTGTTGCCTCTGCACTTCTGCAGCCTGACATCACGAACACAGGCGGGTCTGGTGGGATGGTGTCATCTGCTGGAATTCCTGCTAGTTTGGCCTCCGTCATATTGTACGCATGCAAGAAGTAGGTTTGCAATAACCCTAGCGGGGGTAATGAGACCCACTACAGTGTTCCAGGTAAGTATCATCCTCTGCAAAACTCTGGAGAGGAGTTTGTGGCGCTAGGTAAGGTAAAAGGTTCAAATTCTTCGGTTTATTATGTTCTGAAACCAGACCTACCCGCCGTGATCCTGTTCATGCCACCATGCTCCACCTTACAGTCAACAAGCTCCCCGCTGGAGTGGAACTAAACTACAGAATCAGTGGGAACCTGTTCAACCTGCGCCATCTCCAGGCCAGGTCCAAGATCACCCCAACCTCTGTCGTTGAGCTAGAGTACGCGGACGACGCCTGCGTCTGCGCACATACAGAGGCTGAACTCCAGGACATAGTCGACGTATTTACTGAGGTGTACGAAAGCATGGGCCTTACGCTAAACATCCATAAGACAAAGGTCCTCCACCAGCCTGTCCTCACCGCACTGCACTCCCCCCCCAGTCATCAAGATCCACGGTGCAGCCCTGGACAACGTGGACCACTTTCCATATCTCGGGAGCCTCCTATCAACAAGAGCAGGCATCGACGACGAGATCCAACACCGCCTCCAGTGTGCCAGTGCAGCCTTCGGCAGCCTGAGGAAAAGAGTGTTTGAAGACCAAGCCCTCAAAACTGCCACCAAACTCATGGTCTACAGGGCTATAGTATTACCTGCCCTCCTGTATGGCTCAGAGACATGGACCATGTACAGCAGACACCTCAAGTTGCTGGAGAAATATCACCAATGATGTCTCCGCAAGATCCTACAAATCCCCTGGGAGAACAGGTGCACCAACATCAGTGTCCTCGTCCAGGCTAACATCCCCAGCGTTGAAGCACTGACCACACTCGATCAGCTCCGCTGGGCAGGCCACATAATTCGCATGCCAGACACGAGACGCCCAAAGCAAGTGCTCTACTCGGAGCTCCTTCACGGCAAACGAGCCAAAGGTGGGCAGTGGAAATGCTACAAGGACACCCTCAAAGCCTCCCTGATAAAGTGCGACATCCCCACCAACACCTGGGAGTCCCTGGCCCAAGACCGCCCTAAGTGGAGGCAGTGCATCCGAGAGGGCGCTGAGCACCTCGAGTCTCATCGCCGAGAGCATGCAGAAACCAAGCACAGGCAGCAGAAAGAGTGTGCGGCAAACCTGTCCCACCCACCCCTTCCCTCAACGACTATCTGTCCCACCTATGACAGATTCTGTGGCTCTTGTATTGGACTGTTCAGCCACCAAAGAGCTCACTTCAGGAGTGGAAGCAAGTCTTCCTCGATCCCGAGGGACTGCCTATGATGATCCTATTCTCTGGAACTCTCGCCTCAATACCTTTGCCTTGTCACCTGTGTTCTAAAGTTTCCTCAAGAACCTTCTCTTCAGGATATGGAGGAGGAAGGTGACTGAGACAGATGACTAAAACTTAGACAGAAATTTTATTTTTGTCAAACAGGCATTTCCGGCATCGAAACAATGGGTCGAATGGCCTCCTTCTGTGCTGTAAATTTCTATGATTGGAGACCGTGTCAAGCAGTATAGTACAGATTTGGATGGTATGGGCCACCAGCCACTTGTGGGCAGCCTTGTATGATTGTGCAAAACTGTGGTCCATGCAGTGTGTGGCAAATCCAGGGACATCTGCAGTCAAGGCTCCCTGTCAGAGGCTCTAATGGTAATCTGTGATTTTACCAGAAATGCTTAGACTGCTACCATAGCACCATGGGGTTCTAGGATGGGATGGGCTATTTCTTCTAGCTTTGGCAGCCTTGGGAATTGTACACAGAGAATTATGAGCCAGGACTTGACTAATCTTATTGGTGTCTTTAGTTCTGTGGTCACACTAATGTGTGGCTCTGGTGAGGGGAGTGCCCAGTGGCAGAGGTATAACTGGAATGAGCAAAGTGATAGTTCTGGCTCTCGGAACAGCAACGTGTAACAAACCTCCCACCAGCCCTATCCAATGCCTGCACAAGTGCTAGAAAATGTGCAAGACTAGGTGAACTCGCTGGTCCGGGTTCAGTTACCTCAATTCCACGGAGGCTCTTATACACACGACAGCTAGCCACTTCACCGACTCCAGTCTCTGAGGTAGGAGCCCGATTAAGCATCAGATTAGGTTTAAGTGAACATATGTCACATGCTGGCACCAAGAGATGTCGTCATCTTTTGGATGAGGCATTAAACCGAGGCCCTGTCTCCCCTCACAGATACCCTGGGCAATATTTATCCTTCAATAATGAAAATAGATTATCTGGTTATTTATATCAATTCTGTTTGTGGGAGCTTGTTGTGCACAAATTGGCTACCATGTTTTCTACATTATAGCAGTGACTACACTTTCAAAAGTACTTTCAAAATTGGCGGTAAAGCACTTTGGGGAGTCCTGGGGTCCTGAAAGATGTTATAGAAATATAGAAATTCAAGTCTTCCTTTCTTTTTCAAGCGAAAGCACCAAAGGACAAAACAAGAGACATTCACACCGGGGGGTAAGAATAAGAGTTAAGTTGCCCTGCAGTTGATTTCATGCACAGAATGCTTTCAGGCATGTTTCAGCAACTGGCAGGAATGGGGGTTCAGTGGGAGAGTTAAGACACTGAATGTAGGTAAAGGCTGAGTTTTTGGGAAGACGTAGAGAGGGCTGCTCATGTGATAGGAAGCTTTTCAGATTAGGAGAAGGTCTTCTATATGAGCTGTTACTGAATGGCTCTGGTTACGTGCAATGGATTCTCTTCTGCAGCCTTTCATGTTCCACATGCTCTTTGTGCTGGTTCCCTTGCCCCAGCTGGCCTCCTCACGGACTCTATGATCATGTCACTCTGTGGCTTGAGGTTGTTAGCATGCAGCACACTATCAATAGTCTTGAAACCTTAGCCAGACTGTATTGTAGGATGCATCCAGACCTGTCCAAGCAGTTCTATGGTCCTCACCAATCTGCCTGTCGCAGGTGTATCTGTCCACAACAGTATTGGTAGCAGTGACTACCGCACAGTCCTGTCTTCACACTAATCGTGTTTTGTGGCATTACCACCGAGCTAAATGGGATAGATTCAGAACAGATCTAGCACCTTAAAACTGGACATCCAAGTGGTGCTGTGGGCCATCAGCAGCAGCAGAATTGTATTCCACCCAATCTGTAACTGCATAGCCTACTATATCCCTCACTCTACCATTACCATCAAGCCAGGGGACCAACCCTGGTTCAATGAGGAGGATAGAAGAGCATGCCAGGAGCAGCACCAGGCGTACCTGACAATAAGGTGCCAACCTGGGGAAGCTGCAACACAAAAGTCTTCATCATCATCGTATCAAGGATGACTTGCTTCCACTATTAAAATGAGTCCTTCGGTGGCTGAACAGTCCAATACGAGAGTCACAGTCCCTGTCACAGGTGGGACAGATAATCGTTGAGGGAAAGGGTGGGTGGGACTGGTTTGCCGCATGCTCTTTCCGCTGCCTGCGCTTGATTTCTGCATGCTCTCGGCGATGAGACTCGAGATGCCTGTCCTCACCGCACTGCACTCCCCCCCCCAGTCATCAAGATCCACGGCGCAGCCCTGGACAACGTGGACCACTTTCCATATCTCGGGAACCTCCTATCAACAAGAGCAGGCATCGATGACGAGATCCAACACCGCCTCCAGTGTGCCAGTGCAGCCTTCGGCAGCCTGAGGAAAAGAGTGTTTGAAGACCAAGCCCTCAAAACTGCCACCAAACTCATGGTCTACAGGGCTGTAGTATTATCTGCCTCCTGTATGGCTCAGAGACATGGACCATGTACAGCAGACACCTCAAGTTGCTGGAGAAATATCACCAATGATGTCTCCGCAAGATCCTACAAATCCCCTGGGAGAACAGGTGCACCAACATCAGTGTCCTCGTCCAGGCTAACATCCCCAGCGTTGAAGCACTGACCACACTCGATCAGCTCCGCTGGGCAGGCCACATAGTTCGCATGCCAGACACGAGACTCCCAAAGCAAGTGCTCTACTCGGAGCTCCTTCACGGCAAACGAGCCAAAGGTGGGCAGTGGAAATGCTACAAGGGCACCCTCAAAGCCTCCCTGATAAAGTGTGACATCCCCACCAACACCTGGGAGTCCCTGGCCCAAGACCGCCCTAAGTGGAGGCAGTGCATCCGAGAGGGCGCTGAGCACCTCGAGTCTCATCGCCGAGAGCATGCAGAAACCAAGCACAGGCAGCAGAAAGAGTGTGCGGCAAACCTGTCCCACCCACCCCTTCCCTCAACGACTATCTGTCCCACCTATGACAGATTCTGTGGCTCTTGTATTGGACTGTTCAGCCACCAAAGAGCTCACTTCAGGAGTGGAAGCAAGTCTTCCTCGATCCCGAGGGACTGCCTATGATGATCCTGTTCTCTGGAACTCTCGCCACAATACCTTTGCCTTGTCACCTGTGTTCTAAAGTTTCCTCAAGAACCTTCTCTTGAGGATATGGAGGAGGAGGGTGACTTAGACAGATGACTAAAACTTAGACAGAAATTTTATTTTTGTCAAACAGGCATTTCCGGCATCGAAACAATGGGTCGAATGGCCTCCTTCTGTGCTGTAAATTTCTATGATTGGAGACCGTGTCAAGCAGTATAGTACAGATTTGGATGGTATGGGCCACCAGCCACTTGTGGGCAGCCTTGTATGATTGTGCAAAACTGTGGTCCATGCAGTGTGTGGCAAATCCAGGGACATCTGCAGTCAAGGCTCCCTGTCAGAGGCTCTAATGGTAATCTGTGATTTTACCAGAAATGCTTAGACTGCTACCATAGCGCCATGGGGTTCTAGGATGGGATGGGCTATTTCTTCTAGCTTTGGCAGCCTTGGGGATTGTACACAGAGAATTATGAGCCAGGACTTGACTAATCTTATTGGTGTCTTTAGTTCTGTGGTCACACTAATGTGTGGCTCTGGTGAGGGGAGTGCCCAGTGGCAGAGGTATAACTGGAATGAGCAAAGTGATAGTTCTGGCTCTCGGAACAGCAACGTATAACAAACCTCCCACCAGCCCTATCCAATGCCTGCACAAGTGCTAGAAAATGTGCAAGACTAGGTGAACTCGCTGGTCCGGGTTCAGTTACCTCAATTCCACGGAGGCTCTTATACACACGACAGCTAGCCACTTCACCGACTCCAGTCTCTGAGGTAGGAGCCCGATTAAGCATCAGATTAGGTTTAAGTGAACATATGTCACATGCTGGCACCAAGAGATGTCGTCATCTTTTGGATGAGGCATTAAACCGAGGCCCTGTCTCCCCTCACAGATACCCTGGGCAATATTTATCCTTCAATAATGAAAATAGATTATCTGGTTATTTATATCAATTCTGTTTGTGGGAGCTTGTTATGCACAAATTGGCTGCCATGTTTTCTACATTATATCAGTGACTACACTTTCAAAAGTACTTTCAAAATTGGCGGTAAAGCACTTTGGGGAGTCCTGGGGTCCTGAAAGATGTTATAGAAATATAGAAATTCAAGTCTTCCTTTCTTTTTCAAGCGAAAGCACCAAAGGACAAAACAAGAGACATTCACACCGGGGGGTAAGAATAAGAGTTAAGTTGCCCTGCAGTTGATTTCATGCACAGAATGCTTTCAGGCATGTTTCAGCAACTGGCAGGAATGGGGGTTCAGTGGGAGAGTTAAGACACTGAATGTAGGTAAAGGCTGAGTTTTTGGGAAGACGTAGAGAGGGCTGCTCATGTGATAGGAAGCTTTTCAGATTAGGAGAAGGTCTTCTATATGAGCTGTTACTGAATGGCTCTGGTTACGTGCAATGGATTCTCTTCTGCAGCCTTTCATGTTCCACATGCTCTTTGTGCTGGTTCCCTTGCCCCAGCTGGCCTCCTCACGGACTCTATGATCATGTCACTCTGTGGCTTGAGGTTGTTAGCATGCAGCACACTATCAATAGTCTTGAAACCTTAGCCAGACTGTATTGTAGGATGCATCCAGACCTGTCCAAGCAGTTCTATGGTCCTCACCAATCTGCCTGTCGCAGGTGTATCTGTCCACAACAGTATTGGTAGCAGTGACTACCGCACAGTCCTGTCTTCACACTAATCGTGTTTTGTGGCATTACCACCGAGCTAAATGGGATAGATTCAGAACAGATCTAGCACCTTAAAACTGGACATCCAAGTGGTGCTGTGGGCCATCAGCAGCAGCAGAATTGTATTCCACCCAATCTGTAACTGCATAGCCTACTATATCCCTCACTCTACCATTACCATCAAGCCAGGGGACCAACCCTGGTTCAATGAGGAGGATAGAAGAGCATGCCAGGAGCAGCACCAGGCGTACCTGACAATAAGGTGCCAACCTGGGGAAGCTGCAACACAAAAGTCTTCATCATCATCGTATCAAGGATGACTTGCTTCCACTATTAAAATGAGTCCTTCGGTGGCTGAACAGTCCAATACGAGAGTCACAGTCCCTGTCACAGGTGGGACAGATAATCGTTGAGGGAAAGGGTGGGTGGGACTGGTTTGCCGCATGCTCTTTCCGCTGCCTGCGCTTGATTTCTGCATGCTCTCGGCGATGAGACTCGAGATGCCTGTCCTCACCGCACTGCACTCCCCCCCCCAGTCATCAAGATCCACGGCGCAGCCCTGGACAACGTGGACCACTTTCCATATCTCGGGAACCTCCTATCAACAAGAGCAGGCATCGATGACGAGATCCAACACCGCCTCCAGTGTGCCAGTGCAGCCTTCGGCAGCCTGAGGAAAAGAGTGTTTGAAGACCAAGCCCTCAAAACTGCCACCAAACTCATGGTCTACAGGGCTGTAGTATTATCTGCCTCCTGTATGGCTCAGAGACATGGACCATGTACAGCAGACACCTCAAGTTGCTGGAGAAATATCACCAATGATGTCTCCGCAAGATCCTACAAATCCCCTGGGAGAACAGGTGCACCAACATCAGTGTCCTCGTCCAGGCTAACATCCCCAGCGTTGAAGCACTGACCACACTCGATCAGCTCCGCTGGGCAGGCCACATAGTTCGCATGCCAGACACGAGACTCCCAAAGCAAGTGCTCTACTCGGAGCTCCTTCACGGCAAACGAGCCAAAGGTGGGCAGTGGAAATGCTACAAGGGCACCCTCAAAGCCTCCCTGATAAAGTGTGACATCCCCACCAACACCTGGGAGTCCCTGGCCCAAGACCGCCCTAAGTGGAGGCAGTGCATCCGAGAGGGCGCTGAGCACCTCGAGTCTCATCGCCGAGAGCATGCAGAAACCAAGCACAGGCAGCAGAAAGAGTGTGCGGCAAACCTGTCCCACCCACCCCTTCCCTCAACGACTATCTGTCCCACCTATGACAGATTCTGTGGCTCTTGTATTGGACTGTTCAGCCACCAAAGAGCTCACTTCAGGAGTGGAAGCAAGTCTTCCTCGATCCCGAGGGACTGCCTATGATGATCCTGTTCTCTGGAACTCTCGCCACAATACCTTTGCCTTGTCACCTGTGTTCTAAAGTTTCCTCAAGAACCTTCTCTTGAGGATATGGAGGAGGAGGGTGACTTAGACAGATGACTAAAACTTAGACAGAAATTTTATTTTTGTCAAACAGGCATTTCCGGCATCGAAACAATGGGTCGAATGGCCTCCTTCTGTGCTGTAAATTTCTATGATTGGAGACCGTGTCAAGCAGTATAGTACAGATTTGGATGGTATGGGCCACCAGCCACTTGTGGGCAGCCTTGTATGATTGTGCAAAACTGTGGTCCATGCAGTGTGTGGCAAATCCAGGGACATCTGCAGTCAAGGCTCCCTGTCAGAGGCTCTAATGGTAATCTGTGATTTTACCAGAAATGCTTAGACTGCTACCATAGCGCCATGGGGTTCTAGGATGGGATGGGCTATTTCTTCTAGCTTTGGCAGCCTTGGGGATTGTACACAGAGAATTATGAGCCAGGACTTGACTAATCTTATTGGTGTCTTTAGTTCTGTGGTCACACTAATGTGTGGCTCTGGTGAGGGGAGTGCGCAGTGGCAGAGGTATAACTGGAATGAGCAAAGTGATAGTTCTGGCTCTCGGAACAGCAACGTGTAACAAACCTTCCACCAGCCCTATCCAATGCCTGCACAAGTGCTAGAAAATGTGCAAGACTAGGTGAACTCACTGGTCCGGGTTCAGTTACCTCAATTCCACGGAGGCTCTTATACACACGACAGCTAGCCACCTCACCGACTCCAGTCTCTGAGGTAGGAGCCCGATTAAGCATCAGATTAGGTTTAAGTGAACATATGTCACATGCTGGCACCAAGAGATGTCGTCATCTTTTGGATGAGGCATTAAACCGAGGCCCTGTCTCCCCTCACAGATACCCTGGGCAATATTTATCCTTCAATAATGAAAATAGATTATCTGGTTATTTATATCAATTCTGTTTGTGGGAGCTTGTTGTGCACAAATTGGCTGCCATGTTTTCTACATTATAGCAGTAACTACACTTTCAAAAGTACTTTCAAAATTGGCGGTAAAGCACTTTGGGGCGTCCTGGGGTCCTGAAAGATGTTATAGAAATATAGAAATTCAAGTCTTCCTTTCTTTTTCAAGCGAAAGCACCAAAGGACAAAACAAGAGACATTCACACCGGGGGGTAAGAATAAGAGTTAAGTTGCCCTGCAGTTGATTTCATGCACAGAATGCTTTCAGGCATGTTTCAGCAACTGGCAGGAATGGGGGTTCAGTGGGAGAGTTAAGACACTGAATAAGGCTGAGTTTTTGGGAAGACGTAGAGAGGGCTGCTCATGTGATAGGAAGCTTTTCAGATTAGGAGAAGGTCTTCTATATGAGCTGTTACTGAATGGCTCTGGTTACGTGCAATGGATTCTCTTCTGCAGCCTTTCATGTTCCACATGCTCTTTGTGCTGGTTCCCTTGCCCCAGCTGGCCTCCTCACGGACTCTATGATCATGTCACTCTGTGGCTTGAGGTTGTTAGCATGCAGCACACTATCAATAGTCTTGAAACCTTAGCCAGACTGTATTGTAGGATGTATCCAGACCTGTCCAAGCAGTTCTATGGTCCTCACCAATCTGCCTGTCGCAGGTGCATCTGTCCACAACAGTATTGGTAGCAGTGACTACCGCACAGTCCTGTCTTCACACTAAGGACACCCTACATTGTGTTTTGTGGCATTACCACCGAGCTAAATGGGATAGATTCAGAACAGATCTAGCACCTTAAAACTGGACATCCAAGTTGTGCCGTGGGCCATCAGCAGCAGCAGAATTGTATTCCACCCAATCTGTAACTGCATAGCCTACTATATCCCTCACTCTACCATTACCATCAAGCCAGGGGACCAACCCTGGTTCAATGAGGAGGATAGAAGAGCATGCCAGGAGCAGCACCAGGTGTACCTGACAATAAGGTGCCAATAAGGTACCTGACTGGGGAAGCTGCAACACAAAAGTCATCATCATCATCGTATCAAGGATGACTTGCTTCCACGCCAAAAAGGGATAGGTTTGCAGGTGTTTCAATGAAGGACCTAATATTCTAGGTCCCGAACTACATGTTGAAGGGTGGAAGATGCCTGTGTGTATTTTTTTAACATGATGGCCATTGGATTGGACGTTAGCATGGTCCAGATTGCTGATTGGAGCGTGGGCAGGTAGAGCAGGAACGGCGAGGTCGGGGCGAAGGAACACAGAACTACATGCATGCTAAAAAGCAGATGTAGCCTGCTATAGACAGAGCTAAGCGATCCCACAACCAACGGATCAGATCAAAGCTCTGCAGTCCTGCCACATCCAGTCATGAATGGTGGTGGACAATTAAACAACTAACAGGAGGAGGAGGTTCTATGAACATTCCTATCCACACCGATGGCGGAGCCCAGCATGTGAAGACGATTGAAGCATTCGCAACCATTTTCAGCCAGAAGTGCCGAATGGATGATCCATATCGGCCTCCTCCTGAGATCCTCACCATCACAGAAACCAGTATTCAGCCAATTTGACCACTCCAGTGATATCAAGAAACAGCTGAGTGCACTGGATACAGCAAAGGCTACGGGCCCCGACAACATCCCAGCTGTTGTGTTGAAGACTTGTGCTCCAGAACTAGCCGCGCCTCTAGCCAAACTGTTCCAGTACAGCTACAACACTGGCATCTACCTGACAATGTGGAAAATTGCCAAGGTATATTCTGTACACAGAAAGCATGACAAATCCAATCTGGCCATTTACCGCCCCATCAGTCCACTGTCAATCATCAGCAAAGTGATAAAAGATGTTGTCGACAGTGCTATCAAGCAGCACTTACTCATCAATAACCTGCTCACCAATACGCAGTTTGAGTTCCGCCAGGACCACTCGGCTCCGGACGTCATTACAGCCTTGGTCCAAACATGGAAAATAAAGCTGAATTCCAGAGATGAGGCGAGAGTGACTGCCCTTGACACCAAGGCAGCATTTGACCGAGTGTGACATCAAGGAGCCTGAATAAAATTGAAGTCAGTGGGAATCAGAGGGAAAACTCTCCACTGGCTGGAGTCATACCTAGCACAAAGGAAGTTGGGTGTAGTTGTTGGAAGCCAATCACCTCAGCCCAAGGACATAGGACATCGACATCACTGCAGGAGTTCCTCAGGGCAGTGTCCTAGGCCCAACCATCTTCAGCTGCTTCATCAATGACCTTCCCTCCATCACAAGGTCAGAAGTGGGGATGTTCGCTGATGATTGCACAGTGTTCAGTTCCATTTGCAACTCCTCAGATAATGGAGCAGTCCATGCCTGCATGCAGCAAGACCTGGGCAACATTCAGGCTTGGGCTGATATGTTGTAAGCTAAAGTTGTGCCACACAAGTGCCAGGCAATGACCATCTTCAACAAGAGAGAGTTGAACCACTTCCCCTTGACATTCAATGGCACTACCATTGCCGAATCACCCACCAGCAACATCCTGGGGATCACCATTGACCAGAAACCGAACTGGACCAGCCACATAAATACTGAGGCAACAAGAGCAGGTCAGAGGCTGGGTATTCTGTGGCGAGTGACTCACCTCCTGACACGACAATGTCTTTCCACCACCTACAAGGCACAAGTCAGGAGTGCGATGAAATACTCTCTGTTGTGTATCTGTAAAGCATGCACTCCCATGTTCCGCCACCAGGGAGTGCATCCCCTGAAGACCCAAGGGATCCCAGCATCCCTTGGGAGCACTGTATATAAGCTGGCCCCTAAGGACTGTTCCTCACTCTGGAGTGTCTTATTAAAGACTGAGGTCACTGTTACTTTAACCTCCCTGTGTGCAGTCTCATCTGTGTTAGGAACACAATAACTGGCGACGAGTATATGAATCCAATGCAAAGATGTGGGCATCCTGGAGAAGTTCTCGGTGGGTGAGGACTGGGAAGCCTATGTCGAACGGCTAGACCAGTACTTTGTAGCCAACGAGCTGGACCGAGAAGGAAGTGCTGCAAAAAGGAGAGTGGTCCTCCTCACGGTCTGCGGGGCACCGACCCACAGCCTAATGAAGAATCTCCTGGCTCCGGTGAAACCCACAGATAAGTCGTATGAGGAGCTGTGTACACTGGTTCGGGAACATCTGATGGCGAGGTATCGGTTCTATACGTGCCAGCGATCTGAAGGTCAGGAAGTGGCGAGCTACATCACCAAGCTAAGGCGACTTGGAGGACAATATGAGTTTGATGGCTACCTGGAGCAAATGGTCAGAGACTTTTTTCTACTGGGCATTGGCCACGAGACCATCCTACGAAAACTTTTGACTGTAGAGACACTGACCCTCAGTAAGGCCATTGTGATAGCACAAGCACTTATGCCCACCAGTGATAACACCAAACAAATCTCTCAGCACACAAGTGCTAGCAATGTTCATAAATTAACTGGAACTGTGTTTGCGAGCAGAAATGTTCAGGGCAGAAACCACGAGTCTGCAACTGCCATCAGGCCTCAGGTGACCCAGAGGACTCAGAGTCCGCGACAAAGGATGAATGCAAGGCAATTCACACCTTGTTGGCATTGTGGAGGCTTCCATTCAGCCTATTCATGCCGCTTCAAAGGGTATGTTTGCAAGAGCTGTGGAACAATGGGGCACCTCCAACGAGGTTGCAGACGAGCTGCAAGCTCTGCAAAACCTGCTAACTGCCACGTGGCAGAGGAAGATCGGTCCATGGTGGATCAAAGCAATTTCGAGCCTCAGGGAGAGGAGGCAGATGCTGAAGTACGGGGTGCACACATTTTCAACGAAATGTCCACCTATAATGCTAAATATAAAATTGAATGGCTTACCCGTAGCCATGGAACTGGACACTGGCGCTAGCCAATCCATCATGAGTAAAAAGATGTTTGAGAGACTGTGGTGCAACAAGGCACTCAGACCAGCCCTGAACCCCATCCACACGAAACTGAGAACATACACCAAAGAGCAAAGAGCTCATCACTGTCCTGGGCAGCGCCATGGTCAAGGTCACCTACAAGGGCATGGTGCATGAACTGCCACTCTGGATTGTCCCGGGCGATGGCCCCACACTGCTTGGAAGGAACTGGCTGGGCAAAATCCGCTGGAACTGGGATGACATCCAAGCGCTATCACATGTCGATGAGGCCTCATGTACCCAGGCTCTGAACAAATTTCCTTCCCTTTTTGAGCCAGGCATTGGAAACTTTTCCGGAATGAAGGTGCGGATCTACTTGGTTCCAGAGGCACGATCCATTCACCACAAGGTGTGAGCGGTACCTCACATGATGAGGGAGAGAGTGGAAATTGAGCTGGACAGGCTACAATGCAAGGGCATCATCTCCCCAGTGGAATTCAGCGAGTGGGCCAGCCCGATTGTTCCAGTACTCAAAAGTGATGGCACGGTCAGGATTTGCGCCGATTATAAAGTAACCAAGACAGAGGCTATCAGGAACGTGCCCAGACCACAGAACGTCATGGAGCTGCGGTCGTTCCTGGGACTCCTCAACTATTTTGGTAACTTCCTACCCCCTTAGAGCCCATACACGTGTTATTGCGTAAAGGTGAGAACTCGGTATGGGGAAAAAAACCAAGTAATTGCTTTTGAGAAAGCCAGAAACATTTTATACTCCAACAAGCTGCTTGTATTGTATAACCCGTGTAAAAGACTTGTGCTAGCATGTGATGCGCCGTCGTACGGAGTCGGGTGTGTATTACATCAAGCTAATGTTGCGAGGGAGTTGCAACCTATCGCCTATGCCTCCAGGAGCTTGTCGAAGGCTGAGAGGGTCTGCAGCATGATTGAGAAGGAGGCATTAGCGTGTGTGTTCGGGGTAAAGAAAATGCATCAGTACCTGTTTGGCCTCAAATTTGAGCTGGAAACCGATCACAAGCCTCTCATATCCCTGTTCGCTGAAAACAAGGGGGTAAATACTAATGTCTCAGCCCGCATACAAAGGTGGACACTCACTCTGTCAGCATATAACTATACCATCCGCCACATGCCAGGCACCGAAAACTGTGCGGATGCTCTCAGTCGGCTACCATTGCCCACCACGGGGGTGGAAATGGCGCAGCCTGCAAACTTGTTGATGGTGGCGCAGCCCGCAGACTTTTTGATGGTCATGGAAGCGTTTGAAAATTATAAATCACCTGTCATGCATGGCCCGCCAGATTAGGACTTGGACCAGCCAAGATCCTCTGCTGTCCCTATTAAAAAACTGTGTACTGCATGGGGGCTGGACCAGCATCCCTGTTGAAATGCAAGAGCTAATCAATCCATTCCAGCGGCAAAAGGACGAGCTGTCCATTCAGGCAGACTGCTTATTGTGGGGTAACCGCGTAGTGCTACCCAAAAAGGGCAGGGAGACGTTCATCTCGGAAATCCACAGCACACACCCAGGTATAGTAATGATGAAAGCGATAGCCAGATCCCACATGTGGTGGCCCGGTATCGACTCTGACTTAGAGTCCTGCGTACGGCAATGCAGTGTGTGTGCTCAATTGAGCAACGCGCTCAGAGAGGCACCACTAAGTTTGTGGTCCTGGCCCTCCAGACCATGGTCAAGGATCCGTGTCGACTATGCGGGCCCATTTCTCGGTAAAATGTTCCTGGTGGTGGTGGATGCTTTTTCAAAATGGATTGAATGTGAAATAATGTCAGGAAGCACTGCCAACGCCACCATTGAAAGCCTGAAGGCCATGTTTGCCACCCATGGCCTGCCTGACATACTGGTCAGTGACAACGGGCCATGTTTCACTAGTGCCGAATTTAAAGGATTCATGACCCACAATGGGATCAAACATGTCACCTCGCCCCCGTTTAAACCAGCCTCCAATGGGCGGGCAGAGCGGGCAGTACAAATAATCAAACAGAGCCTTAAACGAGTCACAGAAGGCTCACTCCAAACCCGCCTGTCCCGAGTACTGCTCAGCTACCGCACGAGACCCCACTCGCTCACAGGGGTCCCCCAGCCTGAGCTACTCATGAAAAGGACACTAAAAACCAGACTCTCGCTGGTTCACCCCAACCTGCATGATCAGGTAGAGAGCAGGTGGCAGCAACAAAATGTAACTGTGTCACGGGAAATTGATCTGAATGACCCTGTGTATGTGCTAAACTATGGACATGGTCCCAAGTGGATTGCGGGCACGGTGATAGCTAAAGAAGGGAGTAGGGTGTTTGTAGTCAAACTAGACAATGGACAAATTTGCAGAAAGCACCTGGACCAAACGAGGCTGCGGTTCACAGACTGCCCTGAACAATCCACAGCAGACACCACCTTTCACGAGCTCACAACACACACCCAAAGGATCAACGACACCACGCCGGACCAGGAAATCGAACCCATCACGCCCAACAGCCCAGCAAGGCCAGGCTCACCTAGCAACCCTGCAGGGTCAACAACACGCCAGCCCAGCGAGGGCACAGCCAACACACCAGAACAGACATTTGTACCGAGGCGGTCCACCAGGGAATGAAAGGCTTCCGACCGCCTCACCTTATAAATAGTTTTCACCTTGACTTTGAGGGGGGGAGTGATGTTGTGTATCTGTAAAGCATGCACTCCCATGTTCCGCCACCAGGTAGTGCATCCCCTGAAGTCCCAAGTGATCCCAGCATCCCTTGGGAGCACTGTATATAAGCCAGCCCCTAAGGCCTGTCCCTCACTCTTAATAAAGACTGAGGTCACTGTTACTTTAACCTCCCTGTGTGCAGTCTCATCTGTGTTCAGAACACAATACTCTCCACTTGCCTGGATGAGTGCAGCTCCAACAACACTCGAGAATCTCAACACGTTCAGGACAAAGCAGCCCACTTGATCAGCATCATCTTAAACATTCTCTCCCTCCACTGGTGCAAGGGTCAAAGATGTCCCGGAGCGGGTGCAGGACATTTTGAAGGGGGAGGGTAAACAGCCAGTTGTCGTGGTGCATATAGGTACCAACGATATAGGTAAAAAAACAGGATGAGCTCTTACAAGACGAATTTTGGGAGCTAGGAGCTAAATTAAAAAGTAGGACCTCAGAAGTGGTAATCTCAGGATTGCTACCAGTGCCACGTGCTAGTCAAAGTAGGAATCGCAGGATAGCTCAGATGAATGCGTGGTTTGAGGAGTGGTGCAGAAGGAAGGGATTAAAATTCCTGGGACATTGGAACCGGTTCTGGGGAAGGTGGGACCAGTACAAACTGGACGGTCTGCACCTGGGCAACTGGAACCAATGTCCTCAGGGGAGTGTTTGCTAGTGCTGTTGGGGAGGGATTAAACTAACATGGCAGGGGGATGGGAACCTATGCAGGGAGACAGAGGGAAGTAGAATGGGGGCAGAAGCAAAAGATAGAAAGAAGAAAAGTAAAAGTGGAGGGCAGAGAAACCCAAGGCAAAAAGCAAAAAGGGCCACATTACAGCAAAATCCTAAAGGGGCAAAGGGTGTTAAAAAGACAAGCCTGTGCCTCAATGCGAGGAGTATTCGGAATAAGGTGGATGAATTAACTGCGCAGATAGCAGTTAATGGATATGATGTAATTGGCATCACGGAGACATGGCTCCAGGGTGACCAAGGCTGAGAACTCAACGTCCAGGGGTATTCAACATTTAGGAATGATAGACAGAAAGGAAAAGGAGGTGGGGTGGCGTTGATAGTTAAAGAGGAAATTAATGCAATCGTCAGGAAGGACATTAGCTTGGATGATGTGGAATCTGTATGGGTGGAGCTACGGAATACCAAAGGGCAGAAAACGCTAGTGGGAGTTGTGTACAGACCACCAAACAGTAGTAATGAGGTTGGGGACAGCATCAAACAAGAAATTAGGGATGCGAGCAATAAAGGTACAGCAGTTATCGTGGGCGACTTTAATCTACATATTGACTGGGCTAACCAAACTGGTAGCAATGCGGTGGAGGAGGATTTCCTGGAGTGTATTAGCGATGGTTTTCCAGACCAATATGTCGAGGAACCAACTTAGAGGACAGTGCATCCAGACTGGGTGATGTGTAATGAGAAAGGACTAATTACCAATCTTGTTGTGCGAGGCCCATTGGGGAAGAGTGACCATAATATGGTAGAATTCTTTATTAAGATGGAGAGTGACACAGTTAATTCAGAGACTAGGGTCCTGAACTTGGAGAAAGGTAACTTCGATGGTATGAGACGTGAATTGGCTAGAATAGACTGGCGAGTGATACTTAAAGGGTTGACAGTGGATGGCAAACATTTAAAGATCACTTGGATGAACTTCAACAATTGTCCATCACTGTCTGGAGTAAAAATAAAACGGGGAAGGTGGCTCAACCGTGGCTAACAAGGGAAATTAAGGATAGTGCTAAATCCAAGGAAGAAGCATATAAATTGGCCAGAAAAAGCAGCAAACCTGAGGACGAGCAGAATTTTGTAATATAGCAAAGGATGATAAAGGGTTTAATTAGGACGGGGAAAATAGAGTATGAGAGGAAACTTGCTGGGAACATAAAAACTGACTGCAAGGGCTTCTACAGATATGTGAAGAGAAAAAGATTAGTGAAAACAAACATAGGTCACTTGCAGTCAGATTCAGGTGAATTTATAATGTGGAACAAAGAAATGGCGGACCAGTTAAACAAATACTTTGGTTCTGTTTTCACGAAGGAGGACACAAGTAACCTTCCGGAAATACTAGGGGACCGAGGGTCTAGTGAGAAGGAGGAACTGAAGGATATCCTTATCAAGGGAAATTGTGTTCGGGAAATTGATGAGATTGAAGGTGATAAATCCCCGGGGTCTAATAGTCTGCATCCCAGAGTACTTAAGGAAGTGGCCATAGAAATAGTGGATGCATTGGTGATCATTTTCCAACAGTCTATCGACTCTGGATCAGTTCCTATAGACTGGAGGGTAGATGATGTAACACCACTGTTTAAAAAAGGAGGGAGAGAGAAAACGGATAATTATAGACTGGTTAGCCTGACATCAGTAGTGGGGAAAATGTTGGAATCAATTATTAAAGATGAAATAGCAGCACATTTGGAAAGCAGTGACAGGATCGGTCCAAGTCAGCATGGATTTATGAAAGGGAAATCATGCTTGGCAAATCTTCTGGAATTTTTTGAGGATGTAACTCGTAGAGTGGACAAGGGAGAACCAGTGGATGTGGACTTTCAAAAAGCTTTTGACAAGGTCCCACACAAGAGGTTGTTGTGCAAAATCAAAGCACATGGTATTGGGGGTAATGTACTGACGTGGATAGAGAACTGGTTGGCAGACAGGAAGCAGAGAGTCGGGATAAACGGGTCCTTTTCAGAATGGCAGGCAGTGACTAGTGGAGTGCCACAGGGCTCAGTGCTGGGACCCCAGCTCTTTACAATATACATTAATGATTTAGATGAAGGAATTGAGTGTAATATCTCCAAGTTTGCAGATGACACTAAGCTGGGTGGCAGTGTGAGCTGTGAGGAGGATGCTAAAAGGCTGCAGGGTGACTTGGACAGGTTAGTGAGTGGGTAAATGCATGGCAGATGCAGTATAATGTGGATAAATGTGAGGTTATCCACTTTGGGGGCAAAAACACGAAGGCAGAATATTATCTGAATAGCAGCAGATTAGGAAAGGGGGAGGTGCAACAAGACTTGGGTGTCATGGTTCATCAGTCATTGAAAGTTGGCATACAGGTACAGCAGGCGGTGAAGAAGGCAAATGCTATGTTGGCCTTCATAGCTAGGGGATTTGAGTATAGGAGCAGGGAGGTCTTACTGCAGTTGTACAGGGCCTTAGTGAGGCCTCACCTGGAATATTGTGTTTATGTTTTGGTCTCCTAATCTGAGGAAGGATGTTCTTGATATTGAGGGAGTGCAGCAAAGGTTCACCAGACTGATTCCCGGGATGGCGGGACTGACATATGAGGAGAGACTGGATCAACTGTGCCTTTATACACTGGAGTTTAGAAGGATGAGAGGGGATCTCATAGAAACTTACAAGATTCTGACGGGACTGGACAGGTTAGATGCGGGAAGAACGTTCCCAATGATGGAGAAGTCCAAAACCAGGATACACAGTCTTAGGATAAGGGGTAGGCCATTTAGGACTGAGATGAGGAGAAACTTCTTCACTTAAAGAGTTGTTAACCTGCTGCAGAGAGTTGTTGATGCCAGTTCATTGGATATATTCAAGAGGGAGTTAGATATGGCCCTTACGGCTAAAGGGATCAAGGGGTATGGAGAGAAAGCAGGAAAGGGGTACTGAGGGAATAATCAGCCATGATCTTATTGAATGGTGGTGCAGGCTCGAAGGGCCGAATGGCCTACTCCTGCACCTATTTTCTATTTTTCTATGTTTCCACCACCGGTGCACCGTAGCTGCAGTGTGTACCATCTGCAAGATAAACTTATGCAATTCACCAAGGCTTCTTTGACAGCACCTCCCAAACCTGCGACTGCTATCAACAACAACAACAACTTGTATTGTATAGCACCTTCAATGTAGTAAAATGCACTAAGGCGCTTCACAGGAGTGTTATAAGACAAAAATTTGTGACCGAGCCACATAAGAAGAAATTATGGCAGTTTGATCAAAGAGGAAGGTTTTAAGGGGCGTCTTAAAGGAGGAAAGAGAGATTCAGAGGCAGAGAGGTTTAGGGAGGGAGTTCCAGAGCTTAGGGCTCAGGCAGCTGAAGGCACGGCTACCAATGGTTGAGCGATTATAATCAGGGATGCTCAAGAGGGCAGAATTTTAAGAGCACAGGTATCTCGGGGTGGAGGGGGGCGGGGGGTTGTGAGGCTGAAGGGGATTACAGAGATAGGGAGGGGCGAGGCTATGGCGGGATTTGTAAACAATTTGAGAATTTTGAAATCGAGGCATTGCATCACTGGGAGCCAATGTCAGTCAGCGAGCACAGGGGTGATAGATAAACGTCTTCCACCCTCTGAATTGGAGTTCAGGACTGGAACATCGGGTCCTTCATTGAAACATCGGTGAACTCGTGTGGAAGCAAGTCATCCTCGTTCGAGAGACCGCCTATGATGATGATGATCGATGAATGGGACTTGGTGCGAGTTAGGACACAGGCTGCTGAGTTTTGGATGACCTCAACATTACATTGGGTAGAATGTGGGATGCCAGCCAAGAGTGCATTGGAGTAGTCAAGTCTAGAGGAAACAAAGGCATGGATGAAGGTTTCAGCAGCAGATGAGCTGAGGCAGGGGCGAAGATGGGCAATGATACGGAGGTGGAAATAGACGGTTTTAGTTATGCTGCCGATAGGTGGTCTGTAGCTCAATTCGGGGTCAAATATGACACCAAGATTGCAATCAGTCTGGTTCAGCCTCAAAGTGATGCTCGGGAGAGGGATGGAGTCAGTGGCTAGGGAACGGAGTTTCTGGCGGAGACCAAAGACAATGGCTTTGATCTTCCCAATATTTAATTGGAGAACATTTCTGCTCATCCAGAACTGGATGTCAGACATGCAGTCTGACAATTTAGAGACCGTGGAGGGGTCAAGAGAAGTGGTGGTGAGGTAGAGCTGGGTGTCGCCAGCGTACATGTGGAAACTGACACCGTGTTTTCGGAAGATGTCACCAAGGGGCAGCATGTAGATGAGAAATAGGAGGGGGCCAAGGATGATCCTTGGGGGACACCAGAGGTAACAATGCGGGAGCAGGAAAAGAAGCCGTTGGTGGTGATTTTCTGGCTACGATTAGATAAGAATGGAACCATCATCATCATCATAGGCAGTCCCTCGGAATCAAGGAAGACTTGCTTCCACTCTAAAAGTGAGTTCTCAGGTGGCTGTATAGTCCATGTGGGAATTACCGTCTCTGTCACAGGTGGGACAGACAGTGGTTGAAGGAAAGGGTGGGTGGGACTGGTTTGCCGCACGCTCCTTCTGCTGACTGCGCTTGTTTTCTGCATGCTCTCGGTGACTAGACTCAAAGTGCTCAGCGCCCTCCCGGATGTTCTTCCTCCATTTTCTGCGGTCTTAGGCCAGGGATTCCCAAGTGTCGGTGGGGATGTTGTACTTTATCAAGGAGGCTTTGAGGGTGTCCTTGAAACGTTTCCTCTGCCCACCTAGGGCTCGCTTGCCATATAGGAGTTTCGAGTAGAGTGCTTGCTTAGGGAATGTCGTGTCGGGCATGCGGACGATGTGGCCCACCCAACGGAGCTGGTCGAGTGTGGTCAGTGCTTCGATGCTGGGGATGTTGGCCTGAGTGAGAACACTGATGTTGGTGCGCCTATCCTGCCAATGAATTTGCAGAATCTTGCGGAGGCAGCGCTGGTGGTACTTCTCCAGCGCTTTAAGATGTCTGCTGAATATGGTCCACATCTCTGAACCATATAGGAGGGCGGGTACCACTACTGCCCTGTACACCGTGCAGACATCTTTGAGACGAAGAAGTCCATGAGCTCCTCGCACTTGTTGTTGGAGGTGAGTGTGATGGAAATTGGGGAGAGGGGTTTAAGAAGACAGTTATCACCTAGAAACACGTTCAAGGACTTTGGAGAGGAAAGGGAGGTTGGAGGTGGGGTGATAGCTAGCCAGCACAGTGGGGTCAAAGGGTGTTTTTTTGAGGAGAGGGGTGATGACGGCAGATTTCGAGGAGATGGGGACAGTACCTGAGGAGAGAGAACCGTTAACAATGTCAGCTAACATGGGAGCCAGAAAAGGAAGTTGGTTGGTCAGCAGTTTAGTGGGAATAGGGTCAAGGGAGCAGGAAGTGGGTCTCATGGATAAGGTGAGCGTGGAGAGGTCAGGAGGGTAAATCAGAGAGGAACTGGAGAAAGATACAAGTTCAGAGCTAGTGCAGGGGGGAACCTCAGAGGAAGTTTGGCCTGATGGGCTAGGGGAAGGAAGGGAACTCACAGGGGCAGCTGATCGGAAGGTCTCAATCTTAGAGACAAAGAAGTCCATGAGCTCCTCGCACTTGTTGTTGGAGATGAGTGTGATGGAGACAGGGGAGAGGGGTTTAAGAAGACGGTTATCACCTAGAAAGACAAGAGCAGCAGGCGCATAGGAACACCATCACCTGCAACTTCCCCTGACCTGGAAATATATCATCATACCTTCATCATCGTTGGGCCAAAATCCACCAATGTTTCCTTTAATTTATTTTGGGTGCACAGCCCCTTTCAAATCTCCGTGCATGCGTGGTTTTTCCATTAAAAGCTGGTGAGCTGGTTGCGAGGGTCCTTCAGATAGCTGCGTGTCCACACAGCATCACGGCTGCGCTGCTTAAAGGGAACATTGCTCCCTCCCTAACAGCACTGTGGGAGCACCTTCACCACACGGTCTGCAGCGGTTCAAGAAGGCGGTTCACCACCACCTTCTCGAGGGCAATAAGGGATGGGCGATAAATGCTGGCCTTGCCAGCGACGCCCACATCCCAAGAATGAACAAATAAAAAAAACCTCCTCTAATATCAACAACAACTTGCATTTATATAGCGGCAACCTAGTAAAATGTGCTAAGACACTTCACAGGAGCATTATCAAACAAATTTTGACACGCGAGCCACGTAAAGAGATTTTAGGACAGATAACCAAAAGCTTGTTCAAAGAGGTAGGTTTTAAGGAGCTTCTTAAAGGAGGAAAGAGAGTTAGAAAGGTCGAGAGGTTAATGGAGGGAATTCCAGAGCTTGGAGCCAAGGCAGCTGAAGGCACGGCCACCAATGGTAGATTCATAAATATCAGGGATGCACAATAGTCCAGAATTGGAGGAGCGCAGGGACCTCGGAGGGTTGTGGGGCTGGAGGAGATTACAGAGGTAGGGAGGGGGCAAGGCCATGATGGAATTTGAAAACAAGGATGAGAATTTTAATTATATTGCGATATCTTCCTCTCACTCTGTAAACGTGGATGCAAAGGTATTAGTGGATAGATGCAGAGCACCTTGGGCACAGCCTGACATATGTTGTATCCTTCCATTCTTTCACCTCCTCTGCTCCAAAAAGTACAAGTACAGGTTGATTCCCTTGAGGAAAGCCATTATGTTATTATTAATTGATTCAGGGCAGAGATGGCAATTGTCGAACAGCTTACCTGAAGAGAAAGGTGACAACAAGAAACACACATACAAAATAAAATGAAGTGTAAATTCTCTTTTCAGAATTCCAACAGTGCTTTTTAAATGTACATTTCAGTCCCTAGCAACACCAGATGCCCACTTAATGAAAGAAACACTTGCATTTATAAGCGCATTCCATAATCTCAGGACATCCCAAATGTTTTACAGCCATGAAGTACTTTTGAAGTGCAATCACTGTTGCAATGTTGGAACGTGGCAGCCACAATTTGCACACAGCAAACTCCCACAAACAGTAATGTGATAACGAGCAGATAATCTGTTTTACTGAAGTTATTTGATGGATAAATATTGGCCAGAACACCAAGGATAACTGCCCTGTCTTTTACAGTGTCAGCTGTGGCTCAGTGGGTAATACACTTACTTTTGAGTCAGAAGGTTGTGGGTTCAAGTCCCACTGCAGAGCCTTGAACATGAGAAATCTTGGCTGGCACTGAAAGAGTGCTGCACTGTTGGAGATGCTGTCTTTTGGTTGAGACATTAAACCGAGGTACCGTCTGCTCACTCAGGTGGATGTAAAAGATCCCATGGCACTATTTTGAAGAAGAGCAGGGGAGTTACCCCCGGTGTCCTGGCCAATATTTATCCCTCAATCAACATCACTAAAACAGATTATCTGGTCATTATCACATTTCTGTTTGCTTGTTGCAAATTGACTGCCACGTTTCCTATATTACAACAGTGACTACACTCTAAAAGTACTTCATTGGCTGTAAAGAGCTTTGAGATGTCCCGTAGTTGTGAAAGGTGCTATATTAATCCAAGTTTTTCTTTTTCATGGGATCTTTTACATCCACCTGAGAGAATGGACGGGCCCTCGGTTTAACATCTCATCTGAAAGACGGCACCTCCGACAGTGCAGCACTTCCTCAGAACTGCCCTGAGGTGTTAGCCTAGCTTTTTTGTGCTCCAGTCTCTGGACTGGGACTGTGAACCCACAACCTCCTGACTCAGAGGCAAGTGTGCTGTCCACTGAGCTACAGGCTGATAGAATCAAGTAGACGGGTACAATTGCTCGGTAGAAATTGCCGGATATTGTGTGAATGGCATTATTACATCATTTACGGCATTTGTGTATTGAAGTTGTCACATTGACAGTCACCAGGGGTGCCAGAAGGAAATATTGCTAGAAAATTGCATGGGGAGCTAAACTCGCTTTCACCCCATGGGCGGTTATGTGACAGAACCAATCACCTATCCATGAGACAACTTGCCCAATTTTCTGGCCTTAAAAGATGGACTTTTGTGAAGGTTGTCTTGGTTTATTCGCATTTATTTTTATTGTAAGGGGAATATAGCTCCTGTTGTGGTGTCAAGGTTGGAGGAAGCATAAGTTCAGCACAGAGAAGAGGAGGGAGGACAGGGCAAGGGCTAATGCTTTTTGGCTGCAAATTCATTTTCTTTATAAATGATTATGGAAAAGGCTACATTCAAATATGAATGGTTTTGAATAAACATTCCCCAATAGGGGGCCATCAACGCCCCCCCTCCCCACTTCCCCACCCCCATTTTTGTCACAATATTTCGACATTTTCGATGTTGGCAAAGCTGAAGAGGGTAAGAAGCATGGAAATGGTGACCTGAGGGGCAAAACTGTGACCCCTGGCTGGTGAGTTTCTGATGGGAGAGTGCGACTGAAAGAGTCGATGTCTGTGCTGTACAAAACATTTCTTAGGAATTCCCATCCCTTCGAGCCATGTGATTCCTAAGAACCACCCAAAAAACAACTTGACTTATAGATCAGGTAATTTCCATTGAGCAATCAGATCGCTAGAAGGCGACAAGGATTGAATAGACCAATCAGATGACCAGAAGAGTACCTGATCTCAACATTTTTAATTAGATAAGAACATAAGAAATAGGAGCAGGAGTAGGCCATATGGCCCCTCGAGCCTGCTCCGCCATTTAATCCGATCATGGCTGATCCGATCATGGACTCAGGTCCATTTCCCTACCCGTTCCCAATAACCCCTTATTGGTTAAGAAACTGTCTGTCTCTGTCTTAAATTTATTCAATGACCCAGCATCCACAACTCTCTGAGGCAGCGAATTCCACAGATTTACAACCCTCTGAGAGAAGAAATTCCTCCTCATCTCAGTTTTAAATGGGCGGCCCCTTATTTTAAGATTATGCCCCCTAGTTCTAGTCTCCCCTATCAGTGGAAACATCCTCTCTGCATCCACCTTGTCAATCCCCCTCATAATCTTATACGTTTCAATAAGATCACCTCTCATTCTTCTGAATTCCAATTAGTAGAGGCCCAACCTACTCAAACTTTCCCTTATCTCCGGAATCAACCTAGTGAATCTTCTCTGAACTGCCTCCAAAGCAATTATATCCTTTCTTAAAATATGGAAACCAAAACTGTCCGTAGTATTTTAGGTGTGGCCTCACCAATACCCTGCATAACTGTAGCAGTTGTAATATGGGAAATGCGGCAGCCAATTTGCGCACAGCAAGCTCCCACAAACAGCTCCGGCGGGGGTGGGGTCCACTGGCACTGGGGGGTGGGGGGGCATCCACTGGGAGTGAGCTTTTATACTCCATCTCCTTTGCAATAAAGGTCAAGATTGGATAAATCGAGCTGTCAATGTTGAGGATATAAGGGTAAATTCAATGAATCTGTGTTCCTGCTACAAAGCCGTTACATAGAATTTACAGCACAGAAATAGGCCATATGGCCCAATAGTTCTATGCTGAGGTTTATGCTCCACACGAGCCTGCTCCCACTCCTCTTCATCTAACCCTGTCAGCGGGTCTCTGGTCTGTGCTCCCAAATGGCGAGGCTCTCCATTGGGTGCGCTGCAGCGGTGAATTCACTCTATAATGTTCCCAGCGATCAGAAAGGGTGAGAGTTCTCTAAATCAATCCAGATACTTAGTGATGCACATCCTTCAGAGGGAGCTACCTTAAAACTAGGGGAGGAGATTAAAGTAGCCTCACTCCATGAATGGACAACAGGGCTGCCAACACTGTCTGGATTTAACGCTGGAAGTCTCATAACATGATCTGCTCCCTCCATCTGCCCCACCGCCATGCTCCCACTATCAATCGCCCAACATGTCCCTTCTCAGGGCGCAGTGCCATGCCAATTGGAATGCCAACACATTCATAATCAGATTGAATGATTGTTAACTGTCAGTCAAGCAGTCTTTTCTTTCCCAACTCCAACATTTTTATAACTAATAAACACAAGTGTTGAAAGAACATCTGTTTTCAGTGCTGCTATGGTTCTGCTTCCCTAGATTGAGACTATGTTAAATTGCTGGAGACTCCAGGCCTGACCCGGGAGGAGTTGGCATCGGCGGCGGGCCTGCGGCCGTGGCCCCGCCCCCTGCCATCCGGGGCCGCGGCGGTGTGCGCCTGCGCGCTGCCAGCCGCTCATTGTGCCGCCCATGGCCGCCGAGATGAGCTCGGAGCTTCCCGAGGCAGCGGCGCTCACCGCGTCCAGCAACCCGGCGACACCCGGCCCCGGGCAGGTGAGGGTGATCGGAGCAGTGCCTGCCCGCGGGGGGAAGCGGCGCTCGGGGTAAGATCATCACCGTGCGCGCGGCTCCCGCTCCCCGCCACACACACCCCGCACCGGGGCCCTGGGCCGGTGGCACTGAGGGGGGGTGTCACTGGGAGTGAGGGGGGAGTGTCACTGGGAGTGAGGGGGGGTGTCACGGAGTGAGGGGGGGGTTGAGGGGATGTCACGGAGCGAGGGGTGTCACAGAGTGAGGGGGGTTGAGGGGGTGTCACGGAGTGAGGGGTGTCACAGTGAGGGGGGGTTGAGGGGGTGTCACGGAGTGAGGGGGGAGTGAGGGGGTGTCACGGAGTGAGGGGGGAGTGAGGGGGTGTCACGGAGTGAGGGGGGAGTGAGGGGGTGTCACGGAGTGAGGGGGGAGTGAGGGGGTGTCACGGAGTGAGGGGGGAGTGAGGGGGGATGTCACGGAGTGAGGGGGGATGTCACGGAGTGAGGGGGGATGTCACGGAGTGAGGGGGGAGTGAGGGGGGATGTCACGGAGTGAGGGGGAGTGAGGGGGGATGTCACGGAGTGAGGGGGGAGTGAGGGGGGATGTCACGGAGTGAGGGGGGAGTGAGGGGGGATGTCACGGAGTGAGGGGGGAGTGAGGGGGGATGTCACGGAGTGAGGGAGTGAGGGGGGATGTCACGGAGTGAGGGGGGAGTGAGGGGGGATGTCACGGAGTGAGGGGGGAGTGAGGGGGATGTCACGGAGTGAGGGGAGAGTGAGGGGGGATGTCACGGAGTGAGGGGGGAGTGAGGGGGGATGTCACGGAGTGAGGGGGGAGTGAGGGGGGATGTCACGGAGTGAGGGGGGAGTGAGGGGGGATGTCACGGAGTGAGGGGGGAGTGAGGGGGGATGTCACGGAGTGAGGGGGGAGTGAGGGGGGATGTCACGGAGTGAGGGGGGAGTGAGGGGGGATGTCACGGAGTGAGGGGGGAGTGAGGGGGGATGTCACGGAGTGAGGGGGGAGTGAGGGGGGATGTCACGGAGTGAGGGGGGAGTGGGGGGGGATGTCACGGAGTGAGGGGGGAGTGGGGGGGATGTCACGGAGTGAGGGGGGAGTGAGGGGGGATGTCACAGAGTGAGGGGGGAGTGAGGGGGGATGTCACAGAGTGAGGGGGGAGTGAGGGGGGATGTCACGGAGTGAGGGGGGAGTGAGGGGGATGTCACGGAGTGAGGGGGGAGTGAGGGGGGATGTCACGGAGTGAGGGGGGATGTCACGGAGTGAGGGGGGAGTGAGGGGGGAGTGAGGGGGGATGTCACGGAGTGAGTGGGAGTGAGGGGGGTGTCACGGAGTGAGGAGGGTGTGGTGAGTGGGAGTGAGGGGGTGTCACGGAGTGAGGGGGGTGTCACGGAGTGAGGGGGGTGTCACGGAGTGAGGGGGAGTGAGGGGGGTGTCACGGAGTGAGGGGGGTGTCACGGAGTGACACGGAGTGAGGGGGGTGTCACGGAGTGAGGGGGAGTGAGGGGAGTGAGGGGGGTGTCACGGAGTGAGGGGGGTGTCACGGAGTGACACGGAGTGAGGGGGGTGTCACGGAGTGAGGGGGAGTGAGGGGGAGTGAGGGGGGTGTCACGGAGTGAGGGGGAGTGAGGGGTGTGTCACGGAGTGAGGGGGGTGTCACGGAGTGAGGGGGAGTGAGGGGGGTGTCACGGAGTGAGTGGGAGTGAGGGGGGTGTCACGGAGTGAGGGGGGTGTCACGGAGTGAGGGGGAGTGAGGGGGGTGTCACGGAGTGAGGGGGAGTGAGGGGGAGTGAGGGGGGTGTCACGGAGTGAGGGGGAGTGAGGGGGGTGTCACGGAGTGAGGGGGAGTGAGGGGGGTGTCACGGAGTGAGGGGGAGTGAGGGGGGTGTCACGGAGTGAGGGGGAGTGAGGGGGGTGTCACGGAGTGAGGGGGAGTGAGGGGGGTGTCACGGAGTGAGGGGGAGTGAGGGGGGTGTCACGGAGTGAGGGGGAGTGAGGGGGGTGTCACGGAGTGAGGGGGAGTGAGGGGGGTGTCACGGAGTGAGGGGGGTGTCACGGAGTGAGGGGGAGTGAGGGGGGTGTCACGGAGTGAGGGGGGTGTCACGGAGTGAGGGGGAGTGAGGGGGGTGTCACGGAGTGAGGGGGAGTGAGGGGGAGTGAGGGGGGTGTCACGGAGTGAGGGGGAGTGAGGGGGGTGTCACGGAGTGAGGGGGAGTGAGGGGGGTGTCACGGAGTGAGGGGGAGTGAGGGGGGTGTCACGGAGTGAGGGGGAGTGAGGGGGGTGTCACGGAGTGAGGGGGAGTGAGGGGGGTGTCACGGAGTGAGGGGGAGTGAGGGGGGTGTCACGGAGTGAGGGGGAGTGAGGGGGGTGTCACGGAGTGAGGGGGAGTGAGGGGGGTGTCACGGAGTGAGGGGGAGTGAGGGGGGTGTCACGGAGTGAGGGGGAGTGAGGGGGGTGTCACGGAGTGAGGGGGAGTGAGGGGGGTGTCACGGAGTGAGGGGGAGTGAGGGGGAGTGAGGGGGGTGTCACGGAGTGAGGGGGAGTGAGGGGGAGTGAGGGGGGTGTCACGGAGTGAGGGGGAGTGAGGGGGGTGTCACGGAGTGAGGGGGAGTGAGGGGGGTGTCACGGAGTGAGGGGGAGTGAGGGGGGTGTCACGGAGTGAGGGGGAGTGAGGGGGGTGTCACGGAGTGAGGGGGAGTGAGGGGGGTGTCACGGAGTGAGGGGGAGTGAGGGGGGTGTCACGGAGTGAGGGGGAGTGAGGGGGGTGTCACGGAGTGAGGGGGGTGTCACGGAGTGAGGGGGAGTGAGGGGGGTGTCACGGAGTGAGGGGGGTGTCACGGAGTGAGGGGGAGTGAGGGGGGTGTCACGGAGTGAGGGGGGTGTCACGGAGTGAGGGGGAGTGAGGGGGGTGTCACGGAGTGAGGGGGGTGTCACGGAGTGAGGGGGAGTGAGGGGGGTGTCACGGAGTGAGGGGGAGTGAGGGGGGTGTCACGGAGTGAGGGGGAGTGAGGGGGGTGTCACGGAGTGAGGGGGAGTGAGGGGGGTGTCACGGAGTGAGGGGGAGTGAGGGGGGTGTCACGGAGTGAGGGGGAGTGAGGGGGGTGTCACGGAGTGAGGGGGAGTGAGGGGGGTGTCACGGAGTGAGGGGGGTGTCACGGAGTGAGGGGGAGTGAGGGGGGTGTCACGGAGTGAGGGGGAGTGAGGGGAGTGAGGGGGAGTGAGGGGGGTGTCACGGAGTGAGGGGGGTGTCACGGAGTGAGGGGGGTGTCACGGAGTGAGGGGGGTGTCACGGAGTGAGTGGGGTGTCACGGAGTGAGTGGGGTGTCACGGAGTGAGTGGGAGTGAGGGGGGTGTCACGGAGTGAGTGGGAGTGAGGGGGGTGTCACGGAGTGAGTGGGAGTGAGGGGGGTGTCACGGAGTGAGTGGGAGTGAGGGGGGTGTCACGGAGTGAGTGGGAGTGAGGGGGGTGTCACGGAGTGAGTGGGAGTGAGGGGGGTGTCACGGAGTGAGTGGGAGTGAGGGGGGTGTCACGGAGTGAGTGGGAGTGAGGGGGGTGTCACGGAGTGAGTGGGAGTGAGGGGGGTGTCACGGAGTGAGTGGGAGTGAGGGGGGTGTCACGGAGTGAGTGGGAGTGAGGGGGGTGTCACGGAGTGAGTGGGAGTGAGGGGGGTGTCACGGAGTGAGTGGGAGTGAGGGGGGTGTCACGGAGTGAGTGGGAGTGAGGGGGGTGTCACGGAGTGGGGGGTGTCACGGAGTGGGGGGTGTCACGGAGTGGGGGGTGTCACGGAGTGCGGGGTGTCACGGAGTGGGGGGTGTCACGGAGTGCGGGGGGGTTGAGGGGGTGTCACGGAGTGAGGGGGGTGTCACGGAGTGAGGGCGGAGTGAGGGGGGTGTCACGGAGTGAGGGGGGTGTCACGGAGTGAGGGCGGAGTGAGGGGGGTGTCACGGAGTGAGGGCGGAGTGGGGGGTGTCACGGAGTGATGGCTGGGGGGGGGGTGTCACGGAGTGAGGGGAGGGGTGTCACGGAGTGAGGGGAGGGGTGTCACGGAGTGAGGGGAGGGGGGTCACGGAGTGAGGGGAGGGGGGTCACGGAGTGAGGGGGGAGGGGGGTCACGGAGTGAGGGGGGAGGGGGGTCACGGAGTGAGGGGGGAGGGGGGTCACGGAGTGAGGGGGGAGGGGGGTCACTTAGTGACGGGGGAGTGGGGGGTGTGTCACGGAGTGAGGGGGAGTGACGGGGGGTGTCACGGAGTGAGGGGGGGTAGTGAGGGAGGGGGTGTCACGGAGTGAGGGGGGGTAGTGAGGGAGGGGGTGTCACGGAGTGAGGGGGGGTAGTGAGGGGGGGTGTCACGGAGTGAGGGGGTGTCACGGAGTGAGGGGGGGTGTCACGGAGTGAGGGGTTGTCACGGAGTGAGGGGGGGGGTAGTGAGGGGGGGTGTCACGGAGTGAGGGGGGGTAGTGAGGGGGGGGTGTCACGGAGTGAGGGGGTGTCACGGAGTGAGGGGGGGTAGTGAGGGAGGGGGTGTAACGGAGTGAGGGGGTGTCACGGAGTGAGGGGGTGTCACGGAGTGAGGGGGTGTCAAAGATTGAGGGGGGTGTCACGGAGTGAGGGGGTGTCACGGATTGAGGAGGGTGTCACGGATTGAGGGGGGTGTCACGGAGTGAGGGGTGTGAGGGGGGTGTCACGGAGTGAGGGGGGTCACGGAGTGAGGGGTGCGTCACGGAGTGAGGGGTGTGAGGGGGGTGTCACGGAGTGAGGGGGGTGTCACGGAGTGAGGGGTGTGAGGGGGGTGTCACGGAGTGAGGGGTGTGAGGGGGGTGTCACGGAGTGAGGGGTGTGAGGGGGGTGTCACGGAGTGAGGGGTGTGAGGGGGGTGTCACGGTGTGAGGGGGGTGTCACGGAGTGAGGGGATGTGAAGGAGTGAGGGGGTGTGAAGGAGTGAGGGGGATTTGAAGGAGTGAGGGGGTGTCACGGAGTGACGGGGGAGTGAGGGGGTGTCACGGAGTGAGGGAAGGTGTCACGGAGTGAGGGGTTGTCATGGAGTGAGGGGGGAGTGAGGGGTGTCACGGAGTGACGGGGGAGTGAGGGAAGGTGTCATGGAGTGAGGGGGGTATGTCACGGAGTGAGGGGGGGTGTCACGGAGTGAGGGGGGGTGTCACGGAGTGAGGGGGGGTGTCACGGAGTGAGGGGGGGTGTCACGGAGTGAGGGGGGGTGTCACGGAGTGAGGGGGGGGTGTCACGGAGTGAGGGGGGGTGTCACGGAGTGATGGGGGGGTGTCACGGAGTGATGGGGGGGTGTCACGGAGTGATGGGGGGGTGTCACGGAGTGATGGGGGGGTGTCACGGAGTGATGGGGGGGGTGTCACGGAGTGATGGGGGGGGTGTCACGGAGTGATGGGGAGTGAGGGGGGGTGTCACGGAGTGATGGGGGGGTGTCACGGAGTGATGGGGGGGGTGTCACGGAGTGAGGGGGAGTGAGGGGGGATGTCACGGAGTGAGGGGGGATGTCACGGAGTGAGGGGGAGTGAGGGGGGATGTCACGGAGTGAGGGGGGATGTCACGGAGTGAGGGGGGTGTCACGGAGTGAGGGGGGTGTCACGGAGTGACGGGGGAGTGAGGGGGTGTCACGGAGTGACGGGGAGTGAGGGGGGTGTCACAGAGTGACGGGGGAGTGAGGGGGGTGTCACGGAGTGACGGGGGGGGTGAGAGGGTGTCACGGAGTGACGGGGGAGTGAGGGGGGTGTCACAGAGTGACGGGGGAGTGAGGGGGGTGTCACGGAGTGAGGGGGGTGTCACGGAGTGAGGGGGGGGTAGTGAGGGAGGGGGTGTCACGGAGTGAGGGGGGTGTCACAGAGTGACGGGGGAGTGAGGGGGTGTCACGGAGTGACGGGGGGGTGAGGGGGGTGTCACGGAGTGACGGGGGAGTGAGGGGGGTGTCACGGAGTGACGGGGGAGTGAGGGGGGTGTCACGGAGTGAGGGGGGGGTAGTGAGGGAGGGGGTGTCACGGAGTGAGGGGGGGTGTCACGGAGTGAGGGGGGTAGTGAGGGGGGTGTCACGTAGTGAGGGGGGTGTCACGGAGTGAGGGGGGGGGTAGTGAGGGGGGGGTGTCACGATTTGAGGGGGGTGTCACGGATTGAGGGGGGTGTCACGGAGTGAGGGGGGTGTCACGGATTGAGGGGGGTGTCACGGATTGAGGGGGGTGTCACGGATTGAGGGGGGTGTCACGGAGTGAGGGGTGTGAGGGGGGTGTCACGGAGTGAGGGGTGTGAGGGGGGTGTCACGGAGTGAGGGGTGTGAGGGGGGTGTCACGGAGTGAGGGGTGTGAGGGAGGTGTCACGGAGTGAGGGGTGTGAGGGAGGTGTCACGGAGTGAGGGGTGTGAGGGGGGTGTCACGGAGTGAGGGGGGTGTCACGGTGTGAGGAGGGTGTCACGGAGTGAGGGGTGTGTCACGGAGTGAGGGGATGTGAAGGAGTGAGTGGGTGTGAAGGAGTGAGGGGGGAGTGAGGGGGTGTCACGGAGTGAGGGGGTGTCACGGAGTGACGGGGGCGTGAGGGGGTGTCACGGAGTGACGGGGGAGTGAGGGAAGGTGTCATGGAGTGAGGGGTTGTCATAGAGTGAGGGGGGTTGTCACGGAGTGAGGGGGGAGTGAGGGGGTGTCACGGAGTGACGGGGGAGTGAGGGAAGGTGTCACGGAGTGAAGGGGGTAGTCACGGAGTGAGGGGGTGTCACGGAGTGAAGGGGTGTCACAGAGTGAGGGGGGAGTAAGAGGGTTGTCACGGAGGTGTCACAGAGTGAGGGGGGAGTGAGAGGGGTGTCAAGGAGTGAGAGGGGTGTCAAGGAGTGAGGGGGGGTGTCACGGAGTGGGGGGGGTGTCACGGAGTCGGGTGGGGGTGTCACGGAGTGAGGGGTGTGAGGGGGGTGTCACTGAGTGAGGGGGGTGTCACTGAGTGAGGGGGGTGTCACGGAGTGAGGGGTGTGAGGGGGGTGTCACGGAGTGAGGGGATGTGAAGGAGTGAGGGGGTGTGAAGGAGTAAGGGGGATTTGAAGGAGTGAGGGGGGAGTGAGGGGGTGTCACGGAGTGACGGGGGAGTGAGGGGGTGTCACGGAGTGACGGGGGAGTGAGGGAAGGTGTCACGGAGTGAGGGGTTGTCATGGAGTGAGGGGGGAGTGAGGGGTGTCACGGAGTGACGGGGGAGTGAGGGAAGGTGTCATGGAGTGAGGGGGGTATGTCACGGAGTGAGGGGGTGTCACGGAGTGAGGGGGGGTGTCACGGAGTGAGGGGGGGGTGTCACGGAGTGAGGGGGGGGTGTCACGGAGTGAGGGGGGGGTGTCACGGAGTGAGGGGGGGGTGTCACGGAGTGAGGGGGGGTGTCACGGAGTGAGGGGGGGTGTCACGGAGTGATGGGGGGGGTGTCACGGAGTGATGGGGGGGTGTCACGGAGTGAGGGGGAGTGAGGGGGGGTGTCACGGAGTGAGGGGGGGTGTCACGGAGTGAGGGGGAGTGAGGGGGGGTGTCACGGAGTGATGGGGGGGGTGTCACGGAGTGATGGGGGGGTGTCACGGAGTGATGGGCGGGTGTCACGGAGTGAGGGGGAGTGAGGGGGGATGTCACGGAGTGAGGGGGGATGTCACGGAGTGAGGGGGGTGTCACGGAGTGAGGGGGGTGTCACGGAGTGAGGGGGGTGTCACGGAGTGAGGGGGGTGTCACGGAGTGACGGGGGAGTGAGGGGGGTGTCACGGAGTGACGGGGAGTGAGGGGGGTGTCACAGAGTGACGGGGGAGTGAGGGGGGTGTCACGGAGTGACGGGGGGGTGAGAGGGTGTCACGGAGTGACGGGGGAGTGAGGGGGGTGTCACGGAGTGACGGGGGAGTGAGGGGGGTGTCACGGAGTGAGGGGGGGGTAGTGAGGGAGGGGGTGTCACGGAGTGAGGGGGGTGTCACAGAGTGACGGGGGGGGTGAGGGGGTGTCACGGAGTGACGGGGGGGTGAGGGGGTGTCACGGAGTGACGGGGGAGTGAGGGGGGTGTCACGGAGTGACGGGGGAGTGAGGGGGGTGTCACGGAGTGAGGGGGGGGTAGTGAGGGAGGGGGTGTCACGGAGTGAGGGGGGGTGTCACGGAGTGAGGGGGGTAGTGAGGGGGGGTGTCACGGAGTGAGGGGGGTGTCACGGAGTGAGGGGGGGGTAGTGAGGGGGGGTGTCACGATTTGAGGGGGGTGTCACGGAGTGAGGGGAGTGAGGGGGGTGTCATGGATTGAGGGGGGTGTCACGGATTGAGGGGGGTGTCACGGAGTGAGGGGTGTGAGGGGGGTGTCACGGAGTGAGGGGTGTGAGGGAGGTGTCACGGAGTGAGGGGTGTGAGGGAGGTGTCACGGAGTGAGGGGTGTGAGGGGGGTGTCACGGAGTGAGGGGTGTGAGGGGGGTGTCACGGAGTGAGGGGTGTGTCACGGAGTGAGGGGATGTGAAGGAGTGAGTGGGTGTGAAGGAGTGAGGGGGGAGTGAGGGGGTGTCACGGAGTGAGGGGGTGTCACGGAGTGACGGGGGCGTGAGGGGGTGTCACGGAGTGACGGGGGAGTGAGGGAAGGTGTCATGGAGTGAGGGGTTGTCATGGAGTGAGGGGGGTTGTCACGGAGTGAGGTGGGAGTGAGGGGGTGTCACGGAGTGACGGGGGAGTGAGGGAAGGTGTCACGGAGTGAAGGGGTAGTCACGGAGTGAGGGGGTGTCACGGAGTGAAGGGGTGTCACAGAGTGAGGGGGGAGTAAGAGGGTTGTCACGGAGGTGTCACAGAGTGAGGGGGGAGTGAGGGGGGGTGTCACGGAGTGGGGGGTGTCACAGAGTCGGGTGGGGGTGTCACGGAGTGAGGGGTGTGAGGGGGGTGTCACTGAGTGAGGGGGGTGTCACTGAGTGAGGGGGGTGTCACGGAGTGAGGGGTGTGAGGGGGGTGTCACGGAGTGAGGGGTTGTCATGGAGTGAGGGGGGTTGTCATGGAGTGAGGGGGTGTCACGGAGTGACGGGGGAGTGAGGGAAGGTGTCACGGAGTGAAGGGGGTAGTCACGGAGTGAGGGGGTGTCACGGAGTGAGGGGGTGTCACGGAGTGAGGGGGTGTCACGGAGTGAGGGGGTGTCACGGAGTGAGGGGGTGTCACAGAGTGAGGGGGGAGTAAGAGGGTTGTCACGGAGGTGTCACAGAGTGAGGGGGGAGTGAGAGGGGTGTCAAGGAGTGAGGGGGGGGTGTCACGGAGTGGGGGGGGGGGTGTCACGGAGTCGGGTGGGGGTGTCACGGAGTGAGGGGTGTGAGGGGGGTGTCACGGAGTGAGGGGTGTGAGGGGGGTGTCACGGAGTGAGGGGTGTGAGGGGGGTGTGAGGGGTGTGAGGGGGGTGTCACGGAGTGAGGGGTGTGAGGGGGGTGTCACGGAGTGAGGGGTGTGAGGGGGGTGTCACGGAGTGAGGGGTGTGAGGGGGGTGTCACGGAGTGAGGGGTGTGAGGGGGGTGTCACGGAGTGAGGGGTGTGAGGGGGGTGTCACGGAGTGAGGGGGGTGTCACGGAGTGAGGGGGGTGTCACGGAGTGAGGGGTGTGTCACGGAGTGAGGGGAGTGAGGGGGGTGTCACGGAGTGAGGGGGGTGTCACGGTGTGAGGGGGGTGTCACGGAGTGAGGGGAGTGAGGGGATGTGAAGGAGTGAGGGGATGTGAAGGAGTGAGGGGGTGTGAAGGAGTGAGGGGGTGTCACGGAGTGACGGGGGAGTGAGGGGTGTCACGGAGTGACGGGGGAGTGAGGGGGTGTCACGGAGTGAGGGGGTGTCACGGAGTGACGGGGGAGTGAGGGAAGGTGTCACGGAGTGAGGGGTTGTCATGGAGTGAGGGGAGTATGTCACGGAGTGAGGGGTGGTCACGGAGTGGAGGGGGGAGTGTCACGGAGTGAGGGGGGGAGTGTCACGGAGTGAGGGGGGGAGTGTCACGGAGTGAGGGGGGGAGTGTCACGGAGTGAGGGGGGGAGTGTCACGGAGTGAGGGGGGGAGTGTCACGGAGTGAGGGGGGGAGTGTCACGGAGTGAGGGGGGGAGTGTCACGGAGTGAGGGGGGGAGTGTCACGGAGTGAGGGGGGGAGTGTCACGGAGTGAGGGGGGGAGTGTCACGGAGTGAGGGGGGGAGTGTCACGGAGTGAGGGGGGGTGTCACGGAGTGAGGGGGGGTGTCACGGAGTGGGGGGGGGTGTCACGGAGTGAGGGGGGGGTGTCACGGAGTGAGGGGGGGTGTCGCGGAGTGAGGGGGGGGTGTCACGGGGTGAGGAGGGGGTGTCACGGAGTGAGTGGGGAGTGAGGGGGGATGTCACGGAGTGAGGGGGGATGTCACGGAGTGAGGGGGGATGTCACGGAGTGGGGGGGGGTAGTGAGGGGGGGTGTCACGGAGTGAGGGGGGGTGTCACGATTTGAGGGGGGTGTCACGGAGTGAGGGGTGTCACGGATTGAGGGGGGTGTCACGGATTGAGGGGGGTGTCACGGAGTGAGGGGATTGAGGGGGGTATCACGGATTGAGGGGGGTGTCACGGATTGAGGGGGGTGTCACGGAGTGAGGGGTGTGAGGGGGGTGTCACGGAGTGAGGGGTGTGAGGGGGGTGTCACGGAGTGAGGGGGGTGTCACGGAGTGAGGGGGGTGTCACGGAGTGAGGGGTGTGAGGGGGGTGTCACGGAGTGAGGGGTGTGAGGGGGGTGTCACGGAGTGAGGGGGGTGTCACGGAGTGAGGGGTGTGTCACGGAGTGAGGGGAGTGAGGGGGGTGTCACGGAGTGAGGGGTGTGAGGGGGGTGTCACGGAGTGAGGGGGGTGTCACGGTGTGAGGGGGGTGTCACGGAGTGAGGGGAGTGAGGGGATGTGAAGGAGTGAGGGGATGTGAAGGAGTGAGGGGGTGTGAAGGAGTGAGGGGGTGTCACGGAGTGACGGGGGAGTGAGGGGTGTCACGGAGTGACGGGGGAGTGAGGGGGTGTCACGGAGTGAGGGGGTGTCACGGAGTGACGGGGGAGTGAGGGAAGGTGTCACGGAGTGAGGGGTTGTCATGGAGTGAGGGGAGTATGTCACGGAGTGAGGGGTGGTCACGGAGTGAAGGGGGTGATCACGGAGTGAGGGGGGGAGTGTCACGGAGTGAGGGGGGGAGTGTCACGGAGTGAGGGGGGGAGTGTCACGGAGTGAGGGGGGGAGTGTCACGGAGTGAGGGGGGGAGTGTCACGGAGTGGGGGGGGGGGTGTCACGGAGTGAGGGGGGGGTGTCACGGAGTGAGGGGGGGGTGTCACGGAGTGAGGGGGGGTGTCACGGAGTGAGGGGGGGTGTCGCGGAGTGAGGGGGGGGTGTCACGGGGTGAGGAGGGGGTGTCACGGAGTGAGTGGGGAGTGAGGGGGGATCTCACGGAGTGAGGGGGGATGTCACGGAGTGAGGGGGGATGTCACGGAGTGAGGGGGGGGTAGTGAGGGGGGGTGTCACGGAGTGAGGGGGGGTGTCACGATTTGAGGGGGGTGTCACGGAGTGAGGGGTGTCACGGATTGAGGGGGGTGTCACGGATTGAGGGGGGTGTCACGGAGTGAGGGGATTGAGGGGGGTATCACGGATTGAGGGGGGTGTCACGGATTGAGGGGGGTGTCACGGATTGAGGGGGGTGTCACGGAGTGAGGGGTGTGAGGGGGGTGTCACGGAGTGAGGGGTGTGAGGGGGGTGTCACGGAGTGAGGGGGGTGTCACGGAGTGAGGGGTGTGAGGGGGGTGTCACGGAGTGAGGGGTGTGAGGGGGGTGTCACGGAGTGAGGGGTGTGAGGGGGGTGTCACGGAGTGAGGGGGGTGTCACGGAGTGAGGGGTGTGTCACGGAGTGAGGGGAGTGAGGGGGGTGTCACGGAGTGAGGGGTGTGAGGGGGGTGTCACGGAGTGAGGGGGGTGTCACGGTGTGAGGGGGGTGTCACGGAGTGAGGGGAGTGAGGGGATGTGAAGGAGTGAGGGGATGTGAAGGAGTGAGGGGGTGTGAAGGAGTGAGGGGGTGTCACGGAGTGACGGGGGAGTGAGGGGTGTCACGGAGTGACGGGGGAGTGAGGGGGTGTCACGGAGTGAGGGGGTGTCACGGAGTGACGGGGGAGTGAGGGAAGGTGTCACGGAGTGAGGGGTTGTCATGGAGTGAGGGGAGTATGTCACGGAGTGAGGGGTGGTCACGGAGTGAAGGGGGTGATCACGGAGTGAGGGGGGGAGGATCACGGAGTGAGGGGGGGAGGATCACGGAGTGAGGGGGGGAGTGTCACGGAGTGAGGGGGGGAGTGTCACGGAGTGAGGGGGGGAGTGTCACGGAGTGAGGGGGGGTGTCACGGAGTGAGGGGGGGTGTCACGGAGTGAGGGGGGGTAGTGAGGGGGGGGTGTCACGATTTGAGGGGGGTGTCACGGAGTGAGGGGTGTCACAGATTGAGGGGGGTGTCAGGGATTGAGGGGGGTGTCACGGAGTGAGGGGATTGAGGGGGGTATCACGGATTGAGGGGGGTGTCACGGATTGAGGGGGGTGTCACGGATTGAGGGGGGCGTCACGGAATGAGGGGTGTGAGGGGGGTGTCACGGAGTGAGGGGTGTGAGGGGGGTGTCACGGAGTGAGGGGTGTGAGGGGGGTGTCACGGAGTGAGGGGTGTGAGGGGGGTGTCACGGAGTGAGGGGTGTGAGGGGGGTGTCACGGTGTGAGGAGGGTGTCACGGAGTGAGGGGTGTGTCACGGAGTGAGGGGATGTGAAGGAGTGAGTGAGGGGGGAGTGAGGGGGTGTCACGGAGTGACGGGGTGTCACGGAGTGACGGGGGCGTGAGGGGGTGTCACGGAGTGACGGGGGAGTGAGGGAAGGTGTCACGGAGTGAGGGGTTGTCATGGAGTGAGGGGGGTTGTCACGGAGTGAGGGGGGAGTGAGGGGGTGTCACGGAGTGACGGGGGAGTGAGGGAAGGTGTCACGGAGTGAAGGGGGTGGTCACGGAGTGAGGGGGTGTCACGGAGTGAGGGGGTGTCACGGAGTGAAGGGGGTGTCACAGAGTGAGGGGGGAGTAAGAGGGTTGTCACGGAGGTGTCACAGAGTGAGGGGGGAGTGAGGGGGGTGTCAAGGAGTGAGGGGGGTGTCACGGAGTGGGGGGGGTGTCACGGAGTCGGGTGGGGGTGTCACGGAGTGAGGGGTGTGAGGGGGGTGTCACGGAGTGAGGGGGGTGTCACGGAGTGAGGGGTGTGAGGGGGGTGTCACGGAGTGAGGGGGGTGTCACGGAGTGAGGGGTGTGAGGGGGGTGTCACGGAGTGAGGGGTGTGAGGGGGGTGTCACGGAGTGAGGGGGGTGTTACGGAGTGAGGGGTGTGAGGGGGGTGTCACGGAGTGAGGGGTGTGTCACGGAGTGAGGGGTGTGAGGGGGGTGTCACGGAGTGAGGGGTGTGAGGGGGGTGTCACGGAGTGAGGGGTGTGAGGGGGGTGTCCCGGAGTGAGGGGAGTGAGGGGGTGTGAAGGAGTGAGGGGGTGTGAAGGAGTGAGGGGGTGTGAAGGAGTGAGGGGGTGTCACGGAGTGACGGGGGAGTGAGGGGGTGTCACGGAGTGACGGGGGAGTGAGGGGTGTCACGGAGTGACGGGGGAGTGAGGGAAGGTGTCACGGAGTGAGGGGTTGTCATGGAGTGAGGTGAGTATGTCACGGAGTGAGGGGAGTATGTCACGGAGTGAGGGGTGGTCACGGAGTGAGGGGTGGTCACGGAGTGAGGGGTGGTCACGGAGTGAAGGGGGTGATCACGGAGTGAGGGGGGGAGTGTCACGGAGTGGGGGGGGGTGTCACGGCGTGAGGGGGGGTGTCGCGGAGTGAGGGGGGGGTGTCACGGGGTGAGGAGGGGGTGTCACGGAGTGAGGGGGGAGTGAGTGGGGAGTGAGTGGGGGTGTCACGGAGTGAGGGGGGATGTCACGGAGTGAGGAGGGGTGTCACGGAGTGAGGGGGGGGTAGTGAGGGGGGGTGTCACGGAGTGAGGGGGGGTAGTGAGGGGGGGGTGTCACGATTTGAGGGGGGTGTCACGGAGTGAGGGGTGTCACAGATTGAGGGGGGTGTCAGGGATTGAGGGGGGTGTCACGGAGTGAGGGGATTGAGGGGGGTATCACGGATTGAGGGGGGTGTCACGGATTGAGGGGGGTGTCACGGATTGAGGGGGGCGTCACGGAGTGAGGGGTGTGAGGGGGGTGTCACGGAGTGAGGGGTGTGAGGGGGGTGTCACGGAGTGAGGGGTGTGAGGGGGGTGTCACGGAGTGAGGGGTGTGAGGGGGGTGTCACGGTGTGAGGAGGGTGTCACGGAGTGAGGGGTGTCACGGTGTGAGGAGGGTGTCACGGAGTGAGGGGTGTGTCACGGAGTGAGGGGATGTGAAGGAGTGAGTGAGGGGGTGTCACGGAGTGACGGGGTGTCACGGAGTGACGGGGGCGTGAGGGGGTGTCACGGAGTGACGGGGGAGTGAGGGAAGGTGTCACGGAGTGAGGGGTTGTCATGGAGTGAGGGGGGTTGTCACGGAGTGAGGGGGGAGTGAGGGGGTGTCACGGAGTGACGGGGGAGTGAGGGAAGGTGTCACGGAGTGAAGGGGGTGGTCACGGAGTGAGGGGGTGTCACGGAGTGAAGGGGGTGTCACAGAGTGAGGGGGGAGTAAGAGGGTTGTCACGGAGGTGTCACAGAGTGAGGGGAGAGTGAGGGGGGTGTCAAGGAGTGAGGGGGGTGTCACGGAGTGGGGGGGGTGTCACGGAGTCGGGTGGGGGTGTCACGGAGTGAGGGGTGTGAGGGGGGTGTCACGGAATGAGGGGGGTGTCACGGAGTGAGGGGGGTGTCACGGAGTGAGGGGTGTGAGGGGGGGTGTCACGGAGTGAGGGGGGTGTCACGGAGTGAGGGGTGTGAGGGGGGTGTCACGGAGTGAGGGGTGTGAGGGGGGTGTCACGGAGTGAGGGGGGTGTTACGGAGTGAGGGGTGTGAGGGGGGTGTCACGGAGTGAGGGGTGTGTCACGGAGTGAGGGGTGTGAGGGGGGTGTCACGGAGTGAGGGGTGTGAGGGGGGTGTCACGGAGTGAGGGGGGTGTCACGGAGTGAGGGGTGTGAGGCGGGGTGTCACGGAGTGAGGGGATGTGAAGAAGTGAGGGGGTGTGAAGGAGTGAGGGGGTGTGAAGGAGTGAGGGGGGAGTGAGGGGGTGTCACGGAGTGACGGGGGAGTGAGGGGGTGTCATGGAGTGACGGGGGAGTGAGGGGGTGTCACGGAGTGACGGGGGAGTGAGGGAAGGTGTCACGGAGTGAGGGGTTGTCATGGAGTGAGGGGAGTATGTCACGGAGTGAGGGGTGGTCACGGAGTGAAGGGGGTGATCACGGAGTGAGGGGGGGAGTGTCACGGAGTGAGGGGGGGGTGTCACGGAGTGAGGGGGGGGTGTCACGGAGTGAGGGGGGGTGTCACGGAGTGAGGGGGGGTGTCACGGAGTGAGGGGGGGTGTCACGGAGTGAGGGGGTGTGTCACGAGGTGAGGTGGGGGTGTCACGGGGTGAGGGGGGGGTGTCACGGGGTGAGGGGGGGGTGTCACGGAGTGAGGGGGGGGTGTCACGGAGTGAGTGGGTGTGTCACGGAGTGAGGGGGGGTGTCACGGAGTGAGAGGGGGTAGTGAGGGGCGGTGTCACGGAGTGAGGGGGGGGTAGTGAGGGGGGGTGTCACGGAGTGAGGGGGGGGTGTCACGATTTGAGGGGGGTGTCACGGAGTGAGGGGTGTCACGGATTGAGGGGGATGTCACGGAGCGAGGGGATTGAGGGGGGTGTCACGGATTGAGGGGGGTGTCACGGATTGAGGGGGGTGTCACGGATTGAGGGGGGTGTCACGGAGTGAGGGGGGTGTCACGGAGTGAGGGGTGTGAGGGGGGTGTCACGGAGTGAGGGGTGTGAGGGAGGTGTCACGGAGTGAGGGGTGTGAGGGGGGTGTCACGGAGTGAGGGGTGTGAGGGGGGTGTCACGGAGTGAGGGGATGTGAAGGAGTGAGTGGGTGCGAAGGAGTGAGGGGGGAGTGAGGGGGTGTCACGGAGTGAGGGGGTGTCACGGAGTGACGGGGGCGTGAGGGGGTGTCACGGAGTGACGGGGGAGTGAGGGAAGGTGTCACGGAGTGAAGGGGGTGGTCACGGAGTGAAGGGGGTGGTACGGAGTGTTGGGGTGTCACGGAGTGAAGGGGTGTCACAGAGTGAGGGGGGAGTAAGAGGGTTGTCACGGAGGTGTCACAGAGTGAGGGGGGAGTGAGGGGGGTGTCACGGAGTGGGGGGGGGTGTCATGGAGTCGGGTGGGGGTGTCACGGAGTGAGGGGTGTGAGGGGGGTGTCACGGAGTGAGGGGAGTGAGGGGGTGTGAAGGAGTGAGGGGGTGTGAAGGAGTGAGGGGGTGTGAAGGAGTGAGGGGGTGTCACGGAGTGACGATGGAGTGAGGGGTGTCACGGAGTGAGGGGGTGTCACGGAGTGACGGGGGAGTGAGGGGGGGTGTCACGGAGTGAGGGGGGGTGTCACGGAGTGAGGGTGAGGGGGGGTGTCACGGAGTGAGGGGGGATGTCACGGAGTGAGGGGGGATGTCACGGAGTGAGGGGGGGTGTCACGGAGTGAGGGGGGGGTAGTGAGGGGGGGTGTCACGGAGTGAGGGGGGGGTAGTGAGGGGGGGGGGTCACGATTTGTGAGGGGTGTCACGGATTGAGGGGGGTGTCACGGATTGAGGGGGGTGTCACGGAGTGAGGGGATTGAGGGGGGTATCACGGATTGAGGGGGGTGTCACGGAGTGAGGGGGGGGTAGTGAGGGGGGGTGTCACGGAGTGAGGGGGGGTAGTGAGGGGGGGGTGTCACGATTTGTGAGGGGTGTCACGGATTGAGGGGGGTGTCACGGATTGAGGGGGGTGTCACGGAGTGAGGGGATTGAGGGGTGTGTCACGGATTGAGGGGGGTGTCACGGAGTGAGGGGTGTGAGGGGGGTGTCACGGAGTGAGGGGTGTGAGGGGGGTGTCACGGAGTGAGGGGTGTGAGGGAGGTGTCACGGAGTGAGGGGGGTGTCACGGAGTGAGGGGTGTGAGGGGGTGTCACGGTGTGAGGAGGGTGTCACGGAGTGAGGGGTGTGTCACGGAGTGAGGGGATGTGAAGGAGTGAGTGGGTGTGAAGGAGTGAGGGGGGAGTGAGGGGGTGTCACGGAGTGACGGGGGCGTGAGGGGGTGTCACGGAGTGACGGGGGAGTGAGGGAAGGTGTCACGGAGTGAGGGGTTGTCATGGAGTGAGGGGGGTTGTCACGGAGTGAGGGGGGAATGAGGGGGTGTCACGGAGTGACGGGGGAGTGAGGGAAGGTGTCACGGAGTGAAGGGGGTGGTCACGGAGTGAGGGGGTGTCACGGAGTGAGGGGGTGTCACGGAGTGAAGGGGTGTCACAGAGTGAGGGGGGAGTAAGAGGGTTGTCACGGAGGTGTCACAGAGTGAGGGGGGTGTCACGGAGTGGGGGGGGGTGTCACGGAGTGAGGGGTGTGAGGGGGGTGTCACGGAGTGAGGGGTGTGAGGGGGGTGTCACGGAGTGAGGGGGGTGTCACGGAGTGAGGGGGGTGTCACGGAGTGAGGGGTGTGAGGGGGGTGTCACGGAGTGAGGGGTGTGAGGGGGGTGTCACGGAGTGAGGGGTGTGAGGGGGGTGTCACGGAGTGAGGGGTGTGAGGGGGGTGTCACGGAGTGAGGGGTGTGAGGGGGGTGTCACGGAGTGAGGGGTGTGAGGGGGGTGTCACGGAGTGAGGGGTGTGAGGGGGGTGTCACGGAGTGAGGGGTGTGAGGGGGGTGTCACGGAGTGAGGGGTGTGAGGGGGGTGTCACGGAGTGAGGGGTGTGAGGGGGGTGTCACGGAGTGAGGGGGGGTGTCACGGAGTGAGGGGTGTGAGGGGGGTGTCACGGAGTGAGGGGTGTGAGGGGGGTGTCACGGAGTGAGGGGGGTGTCACGGAGTGAGGGGTGTGAGGGGGGTGTCACGGAGTGAGGGGAGTGAGGGGATGTGAAGGAGTGAGGGGATGTGAAGGAGTGAGGGGGTGTCACGGAGTGACGGGGGAGTGAGGGGTGTCACGGAGTGACGGGGGAGTGAGGGGGTGTCACGGAGTGACGGGGGAGTGAGGGGGTGTCACGGAGTGACGGGGGAGTGAGGGGGTGTCACGGAGTGAGGGAAGGTGTCACGGAGTGAGGGGTTGTCATGGAGTGAGGGGAGTACGTCACGGAGTGAGGAGTGGTCACGGAGTGAAGGGGGTGATCACGGAGTGAGGGGGGGAGTGTCACGGAGTGAGGGGGGGGTGTCACGGAGTGAGGGGGGGTGTCACGGAGTGAGGGGGGGTGTCACGGAGTGAGTGGGGGTGTCACGGAGTGAGGGGGGGTAGTGAGGGGGGGTGTCACGGAGTGAGGGGGGGGTAGTGAGGGGGGTGTCACGGAGTGAGGGGGGTAGTGAGGGGGGGGTGTCACGGATTGAGGGGGGTGTCACGGATTGAGGGGGGTGTCACGGAGTGAGGGGGGTATCACGGATTGAGGGTGGTGTCACGGATTGAGGGGGGGGTAGTGAGGGGGGGGTGTCACGGAGTGAGGGGGGGGGTGTCACGGAGTGAGTGGGGGTGTCACGGAGTGAGTGGGGGTGTCACGGAGTGAGGGGGGGTAGTGAGGGGGGTGTCACGGAGTGAGGGGGGGGTAGTGAGGGGGGGTGTCGGGTAGTGAGGGGGGGTGTCACGTAGTGAGGGGGGGTGTCACGATTTGAGGAGGGTGTCACGGAGTGAGGGGTGTCACGGATTGAGGGGGGTGTCACGGAGCGAGGGGAGTGAGGGGGGTATCACGGATTGAGGGGGGTGTCACGGATTGAGGGGGGTGTCACGGATTGAGGGGGGTGTCACGAATTGAGGGGGGTGTCACGGAGTGAGGGGGGTGTCACGGAGTGAGGGGTGTGAGGGGGTGTCACGGAGTGAGGGGTGTGAGGGAGGTGTCACGGAGTGAGGGGTGTGAGGGGGGTGTCACGGAGTGAGGGGTGTGAGGGGGGTGTCACGGAGTGAGGGGTGTGAGGGGGGTGTCACGGAGTGAGGGGTGTGAGGGGGGTGTCACGGAGTGAGGGGTGTGAGGGGGGTGTCACGGAGTGAGGGGTGTGAGGGGGGTGTCACGGAGTGAGGGGTGTGAGGGGGGTGTCACGGAGTGAGGGGTGTGAGGGGGGTGTCACGGAGTGAGGGGTGTGAGGGGGGTGTCACGGAGTGAGGGGTGTGAGGGGGGTGTCACGGAGTGAGGGGTGTGAGGGGGGTGTCACGGAGTGAGGGGTGTGAGGGGGGTGTCACGGAGTGAGGGGGGTGTCACGGAGTGAGGGGAGTGAGGGGGGTGTCACGGAGTGAGGGGTGTGAGGGGGGTGTCACGGAGTGAGGGGTGTGAGGGGGGTGTCACGGAGTGAGGGGGGTGTCACGGTGTGAGGGGGGTGTCACGGAGTGAGGGGTGTGAGGGGATGTGAAGGAGTGAGGGGATGTGAAGGAGTGAGGGGGTGTCACGGAGTGACGGGGGAGTGAGGGGTGTCACGGAGTGACGGGGGAGTGAGGGGGTGTCACGGAGTGACGGGGGAGTGAGGGGGTGTCACGGAGTGACGGGGGAGTGAGGGGGTGTCACGGAGTGAGGGAAGGTGTCACGGAGTGAGGGGTTGTCATGGAGTGAGGGGAGTATGTCACGGAGTGAGGGGTGGTCACGGAGTGAAGGGGGTGATCACGGAGTGAGGGGGGAGTGTCACGGAGTGAGGGGGGGTGTCACGGAGTGAGGGGGGGGTGTCACGGAGTGAGTGGGGGTGTCACGGAGTGAGGGGGGGGTAGTGAGGGGGGGTGTCACGGAGTGAGGGGGGGGGTAGTGAGGGGGGGTGTCACGGAGTGAGGGGGGTAGTGAGGGGGGGGTGTCACGGATTGAGGGGGGTGTCACGGATTGAGGGGGATGTCACGGATTGAGGGGGGTGTCACGGAGTGAGGGGAGTGAGGGGGGTATAACGGATTGAGGGCGGTGTCACGGATTGAGGGGGGGGTAGTGAGGGGGGGGTGTCACGGAGTGAGGGGGGGGGTGTCACGGAGTGAGGGGGGGGGTGTCACGGAGTGAGTGGGGGTGTCACGGAGTGAGTGGGGGTGTCACGGAGTGAGTGGGGGTGTCACGGAGTGAGGGGGGGTAGTGAGGGGGGGTGTCACGGAGTGAGGGGGGGGTAGTGAGGGGTGTGTCGGGTAGTGGGGGGGGGTGTCACGTAGTGAGGGGGGGTGTCACGATTTGAGGGGGGTGTCACGGAGTGAGGGGTGTCACGGATTGAGGGGGGTGTCACGGAGCGAGGGGAGTGAGGGGGGTATCACGGATTGAGGGGGTGTCACGGATTGAGGGGGGTGTCACGGATTGAGGGGGGTGTCACGAATTGAGGGGGGTGTCACGGAGTGAGGGGGGTGTCACGGAGTGAGGGGTGTGAGGGGGTGTCACGGAGTGAGGGGTGTGAGGGAGGTGTCACGGAGTGAGGGGGGTGTCACGGAGTGAGGGGTGTGAGGGGGGTGTCACGGTGTGAGGGGGGTGTCACGGAGTGAGGGGATGTGAAGGAGTTAGTGGGTGCGAAGGAGTGAGGGGGGAGTGAGGGGGTGTCACGGAGTGAGGGGGTGTCACGGAGTGACGGGGGCGTGAGGGGGTGTCACGGAGTGACGGGGGAGTGAGGGAAGGTGTCACGGAGTGAAGGGGGTGGTCACGGAGTGAAGGGGGTGGTACGGAGTGAGGGGGTGTCACGGAGTGAAGGGGTGTCACAGAGTGAGGGGGGAGTAAGAGGGTTGTCACGGAGGTGTCACAGAGTGAGGGGGGAGTGAGGGGGGTGTCACGGAGTGGGGGGGGGTGTCATGGAGTCGGGTGGGGGTGTCACGGAGTGAGGGGTGTGAGGGGGGTGTCACGGAGTGAGGGGGGTGTCACGGAATGAGGGGTGTGAGGGGGGTGTCACGGAGTGAGGGGGGTGTGAGGGGGGTGTCACGGAGTGAGGGGTGTGAGGGGGGTGTCACGGAGTGAGGGGTGTGAGGGGGGTGTTACGGAGTGAGGGGTGTGAGGGGGGTGTCACGGAGTGAGGGGGGTGTCACGGAGTGAGGGGTGTGTCACGGAGTGAGGGGTGTGAGGGGGGTGTCACGGAGTGAGGGGTGTGAGGGGGGTGTCACGGAGTGAGGGGTGTGAGGGGGTGTCACGGAGTGAGGGGTGTGAGGGGGGTGTCACGGAGTGAGGGGATGTGAAGGAGTGAGGGGGTGTGAAGGAGTGAGGGGGTGTCACGGAGTGACGGGGGAGTGAGGGGTGTCACGGAGTGACGGGGGAGTGAGGGGGTGTCACGGAGTGACGGGGAGTGAGGGGGTGTCACAGAGTGACGGGGGAGTGAGGGGGTGTCACGGAGTGACGGGGGAGTGAGGGGGTGTCACGGAGTGACGGGGGAGTGAGGGAAGGTGTCACGGAGTGACGGGGGAGTGAGGGAAGGTGTCACGGAGTGACGGGGGAGTGAGGGAAGGTGTCACAGAGTGAGGGGTTGTCATGGAGTGAGGGGAGTATGTCACGGAGTGAGGGGTGGTCACGGAGTGAAGGGGGTGATCACGGAGTGAGGGGGGGAGTGTCACGGAGTGAGGGGGGGTGTCACGGAGTGAGTGGGATGTCACGGATTGAGGGGGGTGTCACGGAGTGAGGGGAGTGAGGGGGGTATAACGGATTGAGGGCGGTGTCACGGATTGAGGGGGGGGTAGTGAGGGGGGGGTGTCACGGAGTGAGGGGGGGGGTGTCACGGAGTGAGGGGGGGGGTGTCACGGAGTGAGTGGGGGTGTCACGGAGTGAGTGGGGGTGTCACGGAGTGAGGGGGGGTAGTGAGGGGGGGTGTCACGGAGTGAGGGGGGGGGTAGTGAGGGGTGTGTCGGGTAGTGAGGGGGGGTGTCACGATTTGAGGGGGGTGTCACGGAGTGAGGGGTGTCACGGATTGAGGGGGGTGTCACGGAGCGAGGGGAGTGAGGGGGGTATCACGGATTGAGGGGGGTGTCACGGATTGAGGGGGGTGTCACGGATTGAGGGGGGTGTCACGAATTGAGGGGGGTGTCACGGAGTGAGGGGGGTGTCACGGAGTGAGGGGTGTGAGGGGGTGTCACGGAGTGAGGGGTGTGAGGGAGGTGTCACGGAGTGAGGGGGGTGTCACGGAGTGAGGGGTGTGAGGGGGGTGTCACGGTGTGAGGGGGGTGTCACGGAGTGAGGGGATGTGAAGGAGTGAGTGGGTGCGAAGGAGTGAGGGGGGAGTGAGGGGGTGTCACGGAGTGAGGGGGTGTCACGGAGTGACGGGGGCGTGAGGGGGTGTCACGGAGTGACGGGGGAGTGAGGGAAGGTGTCACGGAGTGAAGGGGGTGGTCACGGAGTGAAGGGTGTGGTACGGAGTGAGGGGGTGTCACGGAGTGAAGGGGTGTCACAGAGTGAGGGGGGAGTAAGAGGGTTGTCACGGAGGTGTCACAGAGTGAGGGGGGAGTGAGGGGGGTGTCACGGAGTGGGGGGGGGTGTCATGGAGTCGGGTGGGGGTGTCACGGAGTGAGGGGTGTGAGGGGGGTGTCACGGAGTGAGGGGGGTGTCACGGAATGAGGGGTGTGAGGGGGGTGTCACGGAGTGAGGGGGTGTGAGGGGGGTGTCACGGAGTGAGGGGTGTGAGGGGGGTGTCACGGAGTGAGGGGTGTGAGGGGGGTGTTACGGAGTGAGGGGAGTGAGGGGGGTGTCACGGAGTGAGGGGGGTGTCACGGAGTGAGGAGTGTGTCACGGAGTGAGGGGTGTGAGGGGGGTGTCACGGAGTGATGGGTGTGAGGGGGGTGTCACGGAGTGAGGGGTGTGAGGGGGTGTCACGGAGTGAGGGGTGTGAGGGGGGTGTCACGGAGTGAGGGGATGTGAAGGAGTGAGGGGGTGTGAAGGAGTGAGGGGGTGTCACGGAGTGACGGGGGAGTGAGGGGTGTCACGGAGTGACGGGGGAGTGAGGGGGTGTCACGGAGTGACGGGGAGTGAGGGGGTGTCACAGAGTGACGGGGGAGTGAGGGGGTGTCACGGAGTGACGGGGGAGTGAGGGGGTGTCACGGAGTGACGGGGGAGTGAGGGAAGGTGTCACGGAGTGACGGGGGAGTGAGGGAAGGTGTCACGGAGTGACGGGGGAGTGAGGGAAGGTGTCACAGAGTGAGGGGTTGTCATGGAGTGAGGGGAGTATGTCACGGAGTGAGGGGTGGTCACGGAGTGAAGGGGGTGATCACGGAGTGAGGGGGGGAGTGTCACGGAGTGAGGGGGGGTGTCACGGAGTGAGGGGGGTGTGTCACGGAGTGAGGGGGGGTGTCACGGAGTGAGGGGGGAGTGAGGGGGGGTGTCACGGAGTGAGGGGGGGTGTCACGGAGTGAGGGGGGAGTGAGGGGGGGTGTCACGGAGTGAGGGGTTGTCATGGAGTGAGGGGAGTATGTCACGGAGTGAGGGGTGGTCACGGAGTGAAGGGGGTGATCACGGAGTGAGGGGGGGAGTGTCACGGAGTGAGGGGGGGAGTGTCACGGAGTGAGGGGGGGTGTCACGGAGTGAGGGGAGTGAGGGGATGTGAAGGAGTGAGGGGATGTGAGGGGGTGTCACGGAGTGACGGGGGAGTGAGGGGGTGTCACGGAGTGACGGGGGAGTGAGGGAAGGTGTCACGGAGTGAGGGGTTGTCATGGAGTGAGGGGAGTATGTCACGGAGTGAGGGGTGATCACGGAGTGAAGGGGGTGATCACGGAGTGAGGGGGGGAGTGTCACGGAGTGAGGCGGGGTTGTCACGGAGTGAGGGGGGGTGTCACGGAGTGAGGGGGGGGTGTCACGGAGTGAGTGGGGGTGTCACGGAGTGAGGGGGGGTAGTGAGGGGGGGTGTCACGGAGTGAGGGGGGGGTAGTGAGGGGGGGTGTCACGGAGTGAGGGGGGGTAGTGAGGGGGGGGTGTCACGATTTGAGGGGTGTGTCACGGAGTGAGGGGTGTGTCACGGAGTGAGGGGGGTGTCACGGATTGAGGGGGGTGTCACGGAGTGAGTGGAGTGAGGGGGGTATCACGGATTGAGGGGGGTGTCACGGATTGAGGGGGGGGTAGTGAGGGGGGGGTGTCACGGAGTGAGGGGGGGGTGTCACGGAGTGAGTGGGGGTGTCACGGAGTGAGGGGGGGTAGTGAGGGGGGGTGTCACGGAGTGAGGGGGGGTAGTGAGGGGGGTTGTCGGGTAGTGAGGGGGGGTGTCGGGTAGTGAGGGGGGGTGTCACGTAGTGAGGGGGGGTGTCACGATTTGAGGGGGGTGTCACGGAGTGAGGGGTGTCACGGATTGAGGGGGGTGTCACGGAGCGAGGGGAGTGAGGGGGGTATCACGGATTGAGGGGGGTGTCACGGATTGAGGGGGGTGTCACGGATTGAGGGGGGTGTCACGAATTGAGGGGGGTGTCACGGAGTGAGGGGTGTGGGTGTGAGGGGGGTGTCACGGAGTGAGGGGTGTGAGGGGGGTGTCACGGAGTGAGGGGTGTGAGGGAGGTGTCACGGAGTGAGGGGTGTGAGGGGGTGTCACGGAGTGAGGGGGGTGTCACGGTGTGAGGGGGGTGTCACGGAGTGAGGGGATGTGAAGGAGTGAGTGGGTGCGAAGGAGTGAGGGGGGAGTGAGGGGGTGTCACGGAGTGAGGGGGTGTCACGGAGTGACGGGGGCGTGAGGGGGTGTCACGGAGTGACGGGGGAGTGAGGGAAGGTGTCACGGAGTGAAGGGGGTGGTCACGGAGTGAAGGGGGTGGTACGGAGTGAGGGGGTGTCACGGAGTGAACGGGTGTCACAGAGTGAGGGGGGAGTAAGAGGGTTGTCACGGAGGTGTCACAGAGTGAGGGGGGAGTGAGGGGGGTGTCACGGAGTGAGGGGGGGTTGTCACGGAGTGGGGGGGGTGTCACGGAGTCGGGTGGGGGTGTCACGGAGTGAGGGGTGTGAGGGGGGTGTCACGGAGTGAGGGGGGTGTCACGGAATGGGGGGTGTGAGGGGGGTGTCACGGAGTGAGGGGGGTGTGAGGGGGGTGTCACGGAGTGAGGGGGGTGTCACGGAGTGAGGGGTGTGAGGGGGGTGTCACGGAGTGAGGGGTGTGAGGGGGGTGTTACGGAGTGAGGGGTGTGAGGGGGGTGTCACGGAGTGAGGGGGGTTTCACGGAGTGAAGGGTGTGTCACGGAGTGAGGGGTGTGAGGGGGGTGTCACGGAGTGAGGGGTGTGAGGGGGGTGTCACGGAGTGAGGGGTGTGAGGGGGTGTCACGGAGTGAGGGGTGTGAGGGGGGTGTCACGGAGTGAGGGGATGTGAAGGAGTGAGGGGGTGTGAAGGAGTGAGGGGGTGTCACGGAGTGACGGGGGAGTGAGGGGTGTCACGGAGTGACGGGGGAGTGAGGGGGTGTCACGGAGTGACGGGGAGTGAGGGGGTGTCACGGAGTGACGGGGGAGTGAGGGGGTGTCACTGAGTGACGGGGGAGTGAGGGGGTGTCACGGAGTGACGGGGGAGTGAGGGAAGGTGTCACGGAGTGACGGGGGAGTGAAGGAAGGTGTCACGAAGTGACGGGGGAGTGAGGGAAGGTGTCACAGAGTGAGGGGTTGTCATGGAGTGAGGGGAGTATGTCACGGAGTGAGGGGTGGTCACGGAGTGAAGGGGGTGATCACGGAGTGAGGGGGGGGAGTGTCACGGAGTGAGGGGGGGAGTGTCACGGAGTGAGGGGGGGGTGTCACGGAGTGAGGGGGGGGTGTCACGGAGTGAGGGGGGGTGTCACGGAGTGAGGGGGGGGTGTCACGGAGTGAGGGGGGAGTGAGGGGGGTGTCACGGAGTGAGGGGGGAGTGAGGGGGGTGTCACGGAGTGAGGGGGGGTGTCACGGAGTGAGGGGGGATGTCACACGGAGTGAGGGGGGATGTCACGGAGTGAGTGGGGGTGTCACGGAGTGAGGGGGGTAGTGAGGGAGGGGGTGTCACGGAGGGAGGGGGGGTGTCACGGAGTGAGGGGGGGTTGTGAGGGGGGGTGTCACGGAGTGAGGGGGGGTAGTGAGGGGGGGTGTCACGGAGTGAGTGGGTGTCACGATTTGATGGGGGTGTCACGGAGTGAGGGGAGTGAGGGGGTGTCACGGAGTGAGGGGGGTGTCACGGAGTGAGGGGTGTGAGGGGGGTGTCACGGAGTGAGGGGTGTGAGGGGGGTGTCACGGAGTGAGGGGGGTGTCACGGAGTGAGGGGTGTGAGGGGGGTGTCACGGAGTGAGGGGTGTGTCACGGAGTGAGGGGTGTGTCACGGAGTGAGGGGATGTGAAGGAGTGAGTGGGTGTGAAGGAGTGAGGGGGGAGTGAGGGGGTGTCACGGAGTGAGGGGGTGTCACGGAGTGAGGGGGTGTCACGGAGTGAGGGGGTGTCACGGAGTGACGGGGGAGTGAGGGGGTGTCACGGAGTGACGGGGGAGTGAGGGAAGGTGTCATGGAGTGAGGGGTGTGTCACGGAGTGAGGGGTGTGAGGGGGGTGTCACGGAGTGAGGGGGGTGTCACGGAGTGAGGGGTGTGAGGGGGTGTCACGGAGTGAGGGGTGTGAGGGAGGTGTCACGGTGTGAGGGGTGTGAGGGGGGTGTCACGGAGTGAGGGGTGTGAGGGAGGTGTCACGGAGTGAGGGGTGTGAGGGGGGTGTCACGGAGTGAGGGGGGAGTGAGGGGGTGTCACGGAGTGAGGGGGTGTCACGGAGTGACGGGGGCGTGAGGGGGTGTCACGGAGTGACGGGGGAGTGAGGGAAGGTGTCACGGAGTGAAGGGGGTGGTCACGGAGTGAAGGGGGTGGTACGGAGTGAGGGGGTGTCACGGAGTGAAGGGGTGTCACAGAGTGAGGGGGGAGTAAGAGGGTTGTCACGGAGGTGTCACAGAGTGAGGGGGGAGTGAGGGGGGTGTCACGGAGTGGGGGGGGGGTGTCATGGAGTCGGGTGGGGGTGTCACGGAGTGAGGGGTGTGAGGGGGGTGTCACGGAGTGAGGGGGGTGTCACGGAATGAGGGGTGTGAGGGGGGTGTGAGGGGTGTGAGGGGGGTGTCACGGAGTGAGGGGTGTGAGGGGGGTGTCACGGAGTGAGGGGTGTGAGGGGGGTGTTACGGAGTGAGGGGTGTGAGGGGGGTGTCACGGAGTGAGGGGGGTGTCACGGAGTGAGGGGGGTGTCACGGAGTGAGGGGGGTGTCACGGAGTGAAGGGTGTGTCACGGAGTGAGGGGTGTGAGGGGGGTGTCACGGAGTGAGGGGTGTGAGGGGGGTGTCACGGAGTGAGGGGTGTGAGGGGGTGTCACGGAGTGAGGGGTGTGAGGGGGTGTCACGGAGTGAGGGGTGTGAGGGGGGTGTCACGGAGTGAGGGGATGTGAAGGAGTGAGGGGGTGTGAAGGAGTGAGGGGCTGTCACGGAGTGACGGGGGAGTGAGGGGTGTCACGGAGTGACGGGGGAGTGAGGGGGTGTCACGGAGTGACGGGGAGTGAGGGGGTGTCACAGAGTGACGGGGGAGTGAGGGGGTGTCACGGAGTGACGGGGGAGTGAGGGGGTGTCACGGAGTGACGGGGGAGTGAGGGAAGGTGTCACAGAGTGACGGGGGAGTGAGGGAAGGTGTCACGGAGTGACGGGGGAGTGAGGGAAGGTGTCACAGAGTGAGGGGTTGTCATGGAGTGAGGGGAGTATGTCACGGAGTGAGGGGTGGTCACGGAGTGAAGGGGGTGATCACGGAGTGAGGGGGGGGTGTCACGGAGTGAGGGGGGTGTCACGGAGTGAGGGGGGGGTGTCACGGAGTGAGGGGGGGTGTCACGGAGTGAGGGGGGTGTGTCACGGAGTGAGGAGGGGTGTCACGGAGTGAGGGGGGAGTGAGGGGGGGTGTCACGGAGTGAGGGGGGGTGTCACGGAGTGAGGGGGGAGTGAGGGGGGGTGTCACGGAGTGAGGGGTTGTCATGGAGTGAGGGGTTGTCATGGAGTGAGGGGAGTATGTCACGGAGTGAGGGGAGTATGTCACGGAGTGAGGGGTGGTCACGGAGTGAAGGGGGTGATCACGGAGTGAGGGGGGGAGTGTCACGGAGTGAGGGGGGGAGTGGTCACGGAGTGAGGGGGGAGTTCACGGAGTGAGGGGGGGGTGTCACGGAGTGAGGGGAGTGAGGGGATGTGAAGGAGTGAGGGGATGTGAGGGGGTGTCACGGAGTGACGGGGGAGTGAGGGGGTGTCACGGAGTGACGGGGGAGTGAGGGGGTGTCACGGAGTGACGGGGGAGTGAGGGAAGGTGTCACGGAGTGAGGGCTTGTCACGGAGTGAAGGGGGTGATCACGGAGTGAGGGGGGGAGTGTCACGGAGTGAGGCGGGGGTGTCACGGAGTGAGGGGGGGTGTCACGGAGTGAGGGGAGTGAGGGGATGTGAAGGAGTGAGGGGATGTGAGGGGGTGTCACGGAGTGACGGGGGAGTGAGGGGGTGTCACAGAGTGACGGGGGAGTGAGGGGGTGTCACGGAGTGACGGGGGAGTGAGGGAAGGTGTCACGGAGTGAGGGGTTGTCATGGAGTGAGGGGAGTATGTCACGGAGTGAGGGGTGGTCACGGAGTGAGGGGGGGAGTGTCACGGAGTGAGGCGGGGGTGTCACGGAGTGAGGGGGGGTGTCACGGAGTGAGGGGGGGGTGTCACGGAGTGAGTGGGGGTGTCACGGAGTGAGGGGGGGTAGTGAGGGGGGTGTCACGGAGTGAGGGGGGGTAGTGAGGGGGGGTGTCACGGAGTGAGGGGGGTAGTGAGGGGGGGGTGTCACGATTTGAGGGGGGTGTCACGGAGTGAGGGGTGTGTCACGGAGTGAGGGGTGTGTCACGGAGTGAGGGGTGTGTCACGGAGTGAGGGGTGTGTCACGGAGTGAGGGGGTGTCACGGATTGAGGGGGGGGTAGTGAGGGGGGGTGTCACGGAGTGAGGGGGGTGTCACGGAGTGAGTGGGGGTGTCACGGAGTGAGTGGGGGTAGTGAGGGGGGGTGTCACGGAGTGAGGGGGGGTAGTGAGGGGGGGTGTCGGGTAGTGAGGGGGGGTGTCACGTAGTGAGGGGGGGTGTCACGATTTGAGGGGGTGTCACGGAGTGAGGGGTGTCACGGATTGAGGGGGGTGTCACGGAGCGAGGGGAGTGAGGGGGGTATCACGGATTGAGGGGGGTGTCACGGAGTGAGGGGGGTGTCACGGATTGAGGGGGGTGTCACGGATTGAGGGGGGTGTCACGAATTGAGGGGGGGTGTCACGGAGTGAGGGGTGTGAGGGGGGTGTCACGGAGTGAGGGGTGTGAGGGGGGTGTCACGGAGTGAGGGGTGTGAGGGGGTGTCACGGAGTGAGGGGGGTGTCACGGTGTGAGGGGGGTGTCACGGAGTGAGGGGATGTGAAGGAGTGAGTGGGTGCGAAGGAGTGAGGGGGGAGTGCGGGGGTGTCACGGAGTGAGGGTGTGTCACGGAGTGACGGGGGCGTGAGGGGGTGTCACGGAGTGACGGGGGAGTGAGGGAAGGTGTCACGGAGTGAAGGGGGTGGTCACGGAGTGAAGGGGTGGTACGGAGTGAGGGGGTGTCACAGAGTGAAGGGGTGTCACAGAGTGAGGGGGAGTAAGAGGGTTGTCACGGAGTGAGGGGGGGTTGTCACGGAGTGGGGGGGGGTGTCACGGAGTCGGGTGGGGGTGTCACGGAGTGAGGGGTGTGAGGGGGGTGTCACGGAGTGAGGGGGGTGTCACGGAATGAGGGGTGTGAGGGGGGTGTCACGGAGTGAGGGGGGTGTGAGGGGGGTGTCACGGAGTGAGGGGTGTGAGGGGGGTGTCACGGAGTGAGGGGTGTGAGGGGGGTGTTACGGAGTGAGGGGTGTGAGGGGGGTGTCACGGAGTGAGGGGGGTTTCACGGAGTGAAGGGTGTGTCACGGAGTGAGGGGTGTGAGGGGGGTGTCACGGAGTGAGGGGTGTGAGGGGGGTGTCACGGAGTAGGGGGTGTCACGGAGTGAGGGGTGTGAGGGGGTGTCACGGAGTGAGGGATGTGAAGGAGTGAGGGGATGTGAAGGAGTGAGGGGGTGTGAAGGAGTGAGGGGGTGTCACGGAGTGACGGGGGAGTGAGGGGTGTCACGGAGTGACGGGGGAGTGAGGGGGTGTCACGGAGTGACGGGGAGTGAGGGGTGTCACGGAGTGACGGGGGAGTGAGGGGGTGTCACTGAGTGACGGGGGAGTGAGGGGGTGTCACGGAGTGACGGGGGAGTGAGGGAAGGTGTCACGGAGTGACGGGGGAGTGAAGGAAGGTGTCACGAAGTGACGGGGGAGTGAGGGAAGGTGTCACAGAGTGAGGGGTTGTCATGGAGTGAGGGGAGTATGTCACGGAGTGAGGGGTGGTCACGGAGTGAAGGGGGTGATCACGGAGTGAGGGGGGGAGTGTCACGGAGTGAGGGGGGGAGTGTCACGGAGTGAGGGGGGAGTGTCACGGAGTGAGGGGGGAGTGTCACGGAGTGAGGGGGGGAGTGTCACGGAGTGAGGGGGGGAGTGTCACGGAGTGAGGGGGGGTGTCACGGAGTGAGGGGGGAGTGAGGGGGGTGTCACGGAGTGAGGGGGGAGTGAGGGGGGTGTCACGGAGTGAGGGGGGAGTGAGGGGGGGTGTCACGGAGTGAGGGGGGTGTCACGGAGTGAGGGGGGAGTGAGGGGAGGTGTCACGGAGTGAGGGGGGGTGTCACGGAGTGAGGGGGGATGTCACTGAGTGAGTGGGGGTGTCACGGAGTGAGGGGGGTAGTGAGGGAGGGGGTGTCACGGAGGGAGGGGGGGTGTCACGGAGTGAGGGGGGGTTGTGAGGGGGGTGTCACGGAGTGAGGGGGGGTAGTGAGGGGGGGGTGTCACGGAGTGAGTGGGTGTCACGATTTGATGGGGGTGTCACGGAGTGAGGGGAGTGAGGGGGTGTCACGGAGTGAGGGGGTGTCACGGAGTGAGGGGGGTGTCACGGAGTGAGGGGTGTGAGGGGGGTGTCACGGAGTGAGGGGTGTGAGGGGGGTGTCACGGAGTGAGGGGGTGTCACGGAGTGAGGGGTGTGAGGGGGGTGTCACGGAGTGAGGGGGTGTCACGGAGTGAGGGGGTGTCACGGAGTGAGGGGGTGTCACGGAGTGACGGGGGAGTGAGGGGTGTCACGGAGTGACGGGGAGTGAGGGAAGGTGTCATGGAGTGAGGGGTGTGTCACGGAGTGAGGGGTGTGAGGGGGGTGTCACGGAGTGAGGGGTGTGAGGGGGGTGTCACGGAGTGAGGGGGGTGTCACGGAGTGAGGGGGAGAGTGAGGGGGGGTGTCACGGAGTGAGGGGAGTGAGGGGGGAGTGAGGGGGGGTGTCACGGAGTGAGGGGGGATGTCACGGAGTGAGGGGGATGTCACGGAGTGAGGGGGGATGTCACGGAGTGAGTGGGGGTGTCACGGAGTGAGGGGGTAGTGAGGGAGGGGGTGTCACGGAGGGAGGGGGGGTGTCACGGAGTGAGGGGGGTTGTGAGGGGGGGTGTCACGGAGTGAGGGGGGTAGTGAGGGGGGGGTGTCACGGAGTGAGTGGGTGTCACGATTTGAGGGGGGTGTCACGGAGTGAGGGGAGTGAGGGGGTGTCACGGAGTGAGGGGGTGTCACGGAGTGAGGGGGTGTTACGGAGTGAGGGGTGTGAGGGGGGTGTCATGGAGTGAGGGGTGTGAGGGGGGTGTCACGGAGTGAGGGGGGTGTCACGGAGTGAGGGGGGTGTCACGGTGTGAGGGGGGTGTCACGGAGTGAGGGGTGTGTCACGGAGTGAGGGGTGTGTCACGGAGTGAGGGGTGTGTCACGGAGTGAGGGGATGTGAAGGAGTGAGTGGGTGTGAAGGAGTGAGGGGGGAGTGAGGGGGTGTCACGGAGTGAGGGGGTGTCACGGAGTGAGGGGTGTCACGGAGTGAGGGGGTGTCACGGAGTGACGGGGGAGTGAGGGGGTGTCACGGAGTGACGGGGGAGTGAGGGAAGGTGTCATGGAGTGAGGGGTTGTCATGGAGTGAGGGGGGTTGTCACGGAGTGAGGGGGTGTCACGGAGTGAGGGGGAGGGGGTGTCACGGAGTGAGGGGGGGTGTCACGGAGTGAGGGGGGGTGTCACGGAGTGAGGGGGGGGGTGTCACGGAGTGAGGGGGGGTGTCACGGAGTGAGGGGGGGTGTCACGGAGTGAGGGGGTGTGTGGGGTGTGTCACGGAGTGAGGGGGTGTGAAGGAGTGAGGGGGTGTGAAGGAGTGAGGGGGTGTGAAGGAGTGAGGGGGTGTGAAGGAGTGAGGGGGGAGTGAGGAGTTTCACGGAGTGAGGGGGGAGTGAGGGGTGTCACGGAGTGAGGGGGGAGTGAGGGGTGTCACGGAGTGAGGGGGGAGTGAGGGGTGTCACGGAGTGAGGGGGGAGTGAGGGGTGTCACGGAGTGAGGGGGGAGTAGGGGGTGTCACGGAGTGAGGGGGGGGGTCACGGAGTGAGGGGGGGTGTGTCACGGAGTGAGGGGGGTGTGTCACGGAGTGAGGGGGGTGTGTCACGGAGTGAGGGGGGGTGTGTCACGGAGTGAGGGGGGGTGTGTCACGGAGTGAGGGGGGGTGTGTCACGGAGTGAGGGGGGGTGTGTCACGGAGTGAGGGGGGGTGTGTCACGGAGTGAGGGGGGGTGTGTCACGGAGTGAGGGGGGGTGTGTCACGGAGTGAGGGGGGTGTGTCACGGAGTGAGGGGGGTGTGTCACGGAGTGAGGGGGGGTGTGTCACGGAGTGAGGGGGGGTGTGTCACGGAGTGAGGGGGGGTGTGTCACGGAGTGAGGGGGGGTGTGTCACGGAGTGAGGGGGGGTGTGCCACGGAGTGAGGGGGGGTGTGCCACGGAGTGAGGGGGGGTGTGCCACGGAGTGAGGGGGGGTGTGTCACGGAGTGAGGGGGGGTGTGTCACGGAGTGAGGGGGGGTGTGTCACGGAGTGAGGGGGGGTGTGTCACGGAGTGACGGGGGGTGTGTCACGGAGTGACGGGGGGTGTGTCACGGAGTGACGGGGGGGGTGTCACGGAGTGACGGGGGAGTGAGGGGGGGTGTCACGGAGTGACGTGGGAGTGAGGGGGGGTGTCACATAGTGACGGGGGAGTGAGGGGGGTGTCACGGAGTGAGGGGGGTGTCACGGAGTGATGAGAAGTGAGGGGGGTGTCACTGAGTGAGGGGGTTGCCGGGGAGTGAGGGGATTGTCACGGAGTGAGGGGGGTGCCGGGGAGTGAGGGGGGTTGCCACGGAGTGAGGGGGGTGCTACGGAGTGAGGAGGAGTGAGGGGGGTGCCACGGAGTGAGGGGGGTGCCACGGAGTGAGGGGGGTGTCACGGAGTGAGGGGAGTGAGGGGGTGTGAAGGAGTGAGGGGGTGTGAAGGAGTGAGGGGGTGTGAAGGAGTGAGGGGAGAGTGAGGGGGTGTCACGGAGTGAGGGGGGAGTGAGGGGGTGTCACGGAGTGAGGGGGGAGTGAGGGGGTGTCACGGAGTTAGGGGGGAGTGAGGGGGTGTCACGGAGTGACGGGGGAGTGAGGGGGTGTCACGGAGTGACGGGGGAGTGAGGGGTGTTGTCACGGAGTGAGGGGTGTTGTCACGGAGTGAGGGGTGTTGTCACGGAGTGAGGGGGGAGTGAGGGGGGTTGTCACGGAGTGAGGGGGGAGTGAGGGGGGTTGTCACGGAGTGAGGGGGGAGCGAGGGGGGTGTCACGGAGTGAGGGGGGTGTCACGGAGTGAGGGGAGAGAATGGGGGGGAGTCACGGAGTGCGGTGGGTGTCACGGAGTGAGGGGGGAGTGAGTGGGGTGTCACGGAGTGAGGGGAGAGTATGGGGGGGTGTCACGGAGTGAAGTGGGTGTCACGGAGTGAGGAGGGTGTCACGGAGTGAGGGGGAGTGACGGGGGTATCACGGATTGGGGGAGTGAGGGAGGTATCACGGATTGGGGGAGTGAGGGAGGTATCACGGATTGGGGGAGTGAGGGGGGTATCACGGATTGGGGGAGTGAGGGGGGTATCACGGATTGGGGGAGTGAGGGGGATATCACGGATTGGGGGAGTGAGGGGGGTGTCATGGAGTGAGGGGGGTGTCACGGAGTGAAGGGGGTGTCGGGGAGTGAGGGGGGTGTCACGGAGTGAGGGGGGTGTGAGGGGGGTGTCACGCAGTGAGGGGGGAGTGAGAGGGGTGTCACGGAGTGAGGGGGGAGTGAGGGCGGGCGTCACGGAGTGAGGGGGGGCGTCACGGAGTGAGGGGGGTGTCACGGAGTAAGGGGGGGAGAGGCGGGTTGTCACGGAGTGAGGGGGGAGTGTGGGGGAGGTGTCACGGAGTGAGGGGCGAGTGAAGGGGTGTCACGGAGTGAGGGGGATGTCACGGAGTGAGGGGAGAGTATGGGGGGGTGTCACGGAGTGAGGTGGGTGTCACGGAGTGAGGGGGGTGTCACGGAGTGAGGGGAGAGTATGGGGGGGTGTCACGGAGTGAGGTGGGTGTCACGGAGTGAGGGGGGAGTGAGGTGGGTGTCACGGAGTGAGGGGGAAGTGAGGGGGGTGTCACGGAGTGAGGGGAGAGTATGGGGGGGTGTCACGGAGTGAGGTGGGTGTCACGGAGTGACGGGGAGTGACGGGGGTATCACGGATTGGGGGAGTGAGGGAGATATCACGGATTGGGGGAGTGAGGGAGGTATCACGGATTGGGGGAGTGAGGGGGGTATCACGGATTGGGGGTGTGAGGGGGGTATCACGGATTGGGGGAGTGAGGGAAGTATCACGGATTGAGGGAGTGAGGGGGGTATCACGGATTGAGTGAGTGAGGGGGATGTCACGCAGTGAGGGGGGTGTCACGCAGTGAGGGGGGTGTCACGGAGTGAAGGGGTTGTCGGGAAGTGAGGGGGGGGGTGTCACGGAGTGAGGGGTGTGTGAGTGGGGTGTCACGGAGTGAGGGCGGAGTGAGGGGGGAGTGAGAGGGGTGTCGGGGAGTGAGGGGGGCTGTCACGGAGTGAGTGAGGGGGTGTCACTGAGTGAGGAGGGAGTGAGGGGGTGTCACGGAGTAAGGGGGGGAGAGTCGGGTTGTCACGGAGTGAGGGGGGAGTGTGGGGGAAGTGCCACGGAGTGAGGTGAGTGCCACGGAGTGAGGGGGAGTGAAGGGGGGTGTCACGGAGTGAGGGGGGTGTGAGGGGGAGTGAGGGGGTGTCACGGAGTGAGGGGCGGGTGAGGGGGGGTGTCACGGAGTGAGGGGCGGGTGAGGGGGGGTGTCACGGAGTGAGGGGGGTGAGGGGGGGTGTCACAGAGTAAGGGGGGGTGAGGCGGGTTGTCACGGAGTGAGCGGGGAGTGAGAGGGGTGTCACGGAGTGAGGGAGGTGTCACGGAGTGAGGGGGGGTAGCGGGGATTGAGGGTTGGTGTCGGGGAGTGAGAGGGGGTGTCACGGAGTGAGGGGTGGTGTCGGGGAGTGAGGGGGGTGTCACGGAGTGAGGGGGGTGTCACGGAGTGAGGGGGTAGTGAGGGGTGATGTCACGGAGTGAGGTGGTAGTGAGGGGGGGTTGTCACGGAGTGAGGGGGGGTTGTCACGGAGTGAGGGGGGGTTGTCACGGAGTGAGGGGGGGTTGTCACGGAGTGAGGGGGGGTTGTCACGGAGTGAGGGGGGGTTGTCACGGAGTGAGGGGGGTTGTCACGGAGTGAGGGGGGAGTGAGGGGGGTTGTCACGGAGTGAGGGGGGAGTGAGGGGGGAGTCACGGAGTGCGGTGGGTGTCACGGAGTGAGTGGGGTGTCACGGAGTGAGGGGAGAGTATGGGGGGGTGTCACGGAGTGAAGTGGGTGTCACGGAGTGAGGAGGGTGTCACGGAGTGAGGGGGAGTGACGGGGGTATCACGGATTGGGGGAGTGAGGGAGGTATCACGGATTGGGGGAGTGAGGGAGGTATCACGGATTGGGGGAGTGAAGGAGGTATCATGGATTGGGGGAGTGAGGGGGGTATCACGGATTGGGGGAGTGAGGGGGATATCACGGATTGGGGGAGTGAGGGGGATATCACGGATTGGGGGAGTGAGGGGGGTATCACGGATTGAGGGAGTGAGGGGGTATCACGAATTGAGTGAGTGAGGGGGATGTCACGGAGTGAGGGGGGTGTCACGCAGTGAGAGGGGTGTCAGAGTGAGGGGGGGTGTCACGGAGTGAGGGGGGTGTCACGGAGTAAGGGGGGGAGAGGCGGGTTGTCACGGAGTGAGGGGGGGGAGTGTGGGGGAGGTGTCACGGAGTGAGGGGCGAGTGAAGGGGTGTCACGGAGTGAGGGGGATGTCACGGATTGAGAGGAGAGTATGGGGGGGTGTCACGGAGTGAGGTGGGTGTCACGGAGTGAGGGGGGAGTGAGGGGGGTGTCACGGAGTGAGGGGTGAGTATGGGGGGGTGTCACGGAGTGAGGTGGGTATCACGGAGTGAGGGGGGAGTGAGGTGGGTGTCACGGAGTGAGGGGGGAGTGAGGGGGGTGTCACGGAGTGAGGGGAGAGTATGGGGGGGTGTCACGGAGTGAGGTGGGTGTCACGGAGTGAGGGGGGTGTCACGGAGTGAGGGGGAGTGACGGGGGTATCATGGATTGGGGGAGTGAGGGAGGTATCACGGATTGGGGGAGTGAGGGAGGTATCACGGATTGGGGGAGTGAGGGGGGTATCACGGATTGGGGGAGTGAGGGAGGTATCACGGATTGGGGGAGTGAGGGGGGTATCACGGATTGGGGGAGTGAGGGGAGTATCACGGATTGAGGGAGTGAGGGGGGTATCACGGATTGAGTGAGTGAGGGGGATGTCACGGAGTGAGGGGAGTGTCATGCAGTGAGGGGGGTGTCACGGAGTGAAGGGGTTGTCGGGGAGTGAGGGGGGTTGTCACGGAGTGAGGGGTGTGTGAGTGGGGTGTCACGGAGTGAGGGCGGAGTGAGGGCGGAGTGAGGGCGGAGTGAGGGGGGAGTGAGGGGGGAGTGAGAGGGGTGTCGGGGAGTGAGGGGGGCTGTCACGGAGTGAGGGGGGTGTCACGGAGTAAGGGGGGAGAGGCGGGTTATCACGGAGTGAGGGGGGAGTGTGGGGGAGGTGTCACGGAGTGAGGGGCGAGTGAAGGGGTGTCACGGAGTGAGGGGGATGTCACGGAGTGAGGGGAGAGTATGGGGGGGTGTCACGGAGTGAGGTGGGTGTCACGGAGTGAGGGGGGAGTGAGGGGGGTGTCACGGAGTGAGGGGAGAGTATGGGGGGGTGTCACGGAGTGAGGGGGGTGTCACGGAGTGAGGGGAGAGTATGGGGGGGTGTCACGGAGTGAGGTGGGTGTCACGGAGTGAGGGGGGTGTCACGGAGTGAGGGGGAGTGACGGGGGTATCACGGATTGGGGGAGTGAGGGAGGTATCACGGATTGGGGGAGTGAGGGAGGTATCACGGATTGGGGGAGTGAGGGGGGTATCACGGATTGGGGGAGTGAGGGGGGTATCACGGATTGGGGGAGTGAGGGGGGTATCACCGATTGGGGGAGTGAGGGGAGTATCACGGATTGAGGGAGTGAGGGGGGTATCACGGATTGAGTGAGTGAGGGGGATGTCACGGAGTGAGGGGGGTGTCATGCAGTGAGGGGGGTGTCACGGAGTGAAGGGGTTGTCGGGGAGTGAGGGGGGGTGTCACGGAGTGAGGGG